>NC_066577.1:2115970-2208470 GCF_024679095.1 Eriocheir sinensis
GGTTTCAGGGCTGTGTTGTGCTGTTTCTCGTGAGCAACATTTCAACAGAGCGTTGGTCAAGGAAGATAATTTGGCAGAGCACGTTTCAGACCTGGCCCTGTTTTCATCCGCGTGGTTCACCGACAAAATGTGGATGACCAAAGTACTCGTGAGGGACATGCAATGACAGTCTGGCAGGTGGAGTGGTTCCCGACACAGGGCCGGCGTGGCGGTGCCGTGACGTGGCCAGCGCACCGCCACGCACCGCAAACCACCTGTGCCGGATTGTTGCATTACGTGTCTCTTGTGAGTGCTCTCGTCACCCACACTGTTAGTGAACCATAGTGGTGAAATTACGGCAAGGTCTGAAACACTGCCAAAGTATCATCCCTGTGTGACGCTTTGTTAAAGTTATTCCCGAGTAAGATATAACCAGGTCAACCCACACCCCAGGTCAACTGGTAACCAGGTCAACCCACACCCCAGGTCAACTGGTAACCAGGTCAACCCACACCCCAGGTCAACTGGTAACCAGGTCAACCCACACCCCAGGTCAACTGGTAACCAGGTCAACCCACACCCCAGGTCAACTGGTAACCAGGTCAACCCACACCCCAGGTCAACTGGTAACCAGGTCAACCCACACCCCAGGTCAACTGGTAACCAGGTCAACCCACACCCCAGGTCAACTGGTACCCCTTGCATTGGTAATGCATTGTGGGGTTCGCCTTTCACTCTCAGGTCACAGGGCACCCTGGGGCACGGACGCTCCACTCAGTGCCTCACCCAAGCTGGTGTTCTGGCATATATTTCAGTGTTTCTGTACTCAGGAACCCTCAGGCCATCTTGTATAAAACACAAATGTGCTGATTTGCATCGACAACACACCAAACAAGCACACGAAAGACAAGCTTGTGTCAAACAGTTTAGTCAGATCACACTCCAAGGATTCTTGGCCTTTCAAACACCTATAATTCACCTCACTGCAAGCACTTAAACAAGACGTCTGGCTCTGCAGGTGCCTGCACATAAGGAATTTTGGTAATTTACTGCATGTAAATAACACACTGGGTAATATTCAAAATAGCCCGGCCTCACATTCAGCAATATTCACATTATTTCAAAGATTAACTCCTCCAAACCGCAAAAGTTTTCTTGGGTGATCCCCATAACGCAAGTCATCGAAAAATACACTTTGAAACTAAGAAAAAGTCCCACAAGGCACCCTGCTGTGAGAGCCCTTTCTTTCCAGGTTGTCACACTTGGCTGGAATTCCAGGATTCCCAAAAAATTCCAACTTTTACTGATGCGATGTACAGAAAAAAATATTGAAGAAAAGTTGCTCATTTTATCGCGATGGAGTCTAAAAATATAGTTTAGAATCTCTGACCGGGAAATTTACTGCCTACAGACAGCCCAAGTTGTGGAGACACTTGAAAAACTGTTTTTTGTAGTTTTTCATTCTGGAATGAATCTCACTGAATAAAATTGTACAAAATCATCCGTATAACTCAACTGTGAAATCAGATTATGATTTGGCTGGAATTCCATGATTCCCAAAAAATTCCAACTTCTGCTTCCCACTCCTGTGAACACCCCTGTGAACAAGATATTGGTTCATGTAGAACACCAGGCAAATCATGGAGGTGTCAAGACTACGCTCAGCACGCACACAGCGAGCAGAAACTAGAGGAAGACCGCCAAGACAGGTCGGCTGAGGGAACATCCTCGCTCTGCAGACGCCGTGATGTGCAGGCAGGAACTGTAGGCTGTTTTTGGCACGGAGTCATCCAGGGGGCGAAAGAGGTGCCAGTTAGTCATTTAGCGTCGACATATAGGGGAGAGGGGTGATGATTCGGACACTCTGTAGAAAAATATTTTTAGAAAAAGTTTCAAAAGTAGTGTGTAATTTTGTTGATCTCAAAAAGTTCCTCCATCATCTGGCTCTTTAGGCTGCTAATATGACGCCCGTAGCTATTTCCAGTTTTCAGCTGTAGGTGATGAAAGACAAGTTTCTGAATCGTGCGAACCATCCCCTCCCGTGGTGACGGTTCGGCCAGGGGTGGGATGGTACGGACACTCATAATGCTCGCCATAATATTAATATAACTTAAGTTTGATTGGCTAGTAAACAAGAATATATTTACTACAAGACATTTGTAGAAGCACAAAAGTATCCTCTCAATATTCATAGGAAAAACAATAAAAGGAGAACTACTACAAGAAATATCTCAAAAATGTTGGTATTATGTCTTCCTTCTCTTCTCACAAGTGTAATATCTGAATATAAATCAACCAAATTAACCTTTTTATAACCGTTGCAACACCTACAGTGTCTAGATTGATTTATATTTAATAAAAATCATGAAAAAATCAACTCTCCGAATCATCACGACTATAAAAAACAACTGTGTGGTCACACTCCTTTTCCAGCACGAGAGCCTCGGTGGGTGATCCTGTTACATGGCAACACCTTCGCCGTGCATCGCTGCGTCACCGAAATGATCTACATTTCGCTACTTGCCGTGTTTTTGAAGCGAGAGCTTACGATACAACCTGAAAATATTACATACGAGATCCAAAAAAACATAAAATCGGACTTGCATCGAAAAGAACAGCTCTGAGGGCGTGGTTGTCCCGTGTGGGCCAAGGCAACAAAGTTTTGCACATTCACACAAAATCTCGCGGCACTCTCTCCCACACACTTTACAATAAATGCTGTGGCCGGAGCTCGTTGCTTACGTCAGTGAAAAAATATATGGCGCCATCGTTGTCGTTAAGGGAAGAAGTTACCTGGTTAGTTGACCAGGGGAGTGAGTTACCTGGTTAGTTGACCAGGGGAGTGAGTTACCTGGTTAGTTGACCAGGGGAATGAGTTACCTGGTTAGTTGACCAGGGGAGTGAGTTACCTGGTTAGTTGACCAGGGAGTGAGTTACCTGGTTACTTGACCAGGGAGTGAGTTACCTGGTTACTTGACCAGGGGAGTGAGTTACCTGGTTACTTGACCAGGGGAGTGAGTTACCTGGTTAGTTGACCAGGGGAGTGAGTTACCTGGTTAGTTGACCAGGGGAGTGAGTTACCTGGTTACTTGACCAGGGGAGTGAGTTACCTGGTTAGTTGACCAGGGGAGTGAGTTACCTGGTTAGTTGACCAGGGGAGTGAGTTACCTGGTTAGTTGACCAGGGGAGTGAGTTACCTGGTTAGTTGACCAGGGGAGTGAGTTACCTGGTTAGTTGACCAGGGGAGTGAGTTACCTGTTGACCAGGGAGTGAGTTACCTGGTTAGTTGACCACGGGAGTGAGTTCCCTGGTTAGTTGACCAGGGAGTGAGTTACCTGGTTAGTTGACCAGGGGAGTGAGTTACCTGGTTAGTTGACCAGGGGAGTGAGTTACCTGGTTAGTTGACCAGGGAGTGAGTTACCTGGTTAGTTGACCAAGGAGTGAGTTACCTGGTTAGTTGACCAAGGAGTGAGTTACCTGGTTACCTGGTTGACTGACCAGGGAGTGAGTTACCTGGTTAGCTGACCAGGGAGTGAGTTACCTGGTTAGTTGACCAGGGAGTGAGTTCCCGGGTTTGTTGACCTGGGATTGAGTTACCTGGTTAGTTGACCAGGGAGTGAGTTACCTGGTTAGTTGACCAGGGAGTGAGTTACCTGGTTAGTTGACCAGGGAGTGAGTTACCTGGTTAGTTGACCAGGGAGTGAGTTACCTGGTTAGTTGACCAGGGGAGTGAGTTACCTGGTTAGTTGACCAGGGGAGTGAGTTACCTGGTTAGTTGACCAGGGAGTGAGTTACCTGGTTAGTTGACCAGGGAATGAGTTACCTGGTTAGTTGACCAGGGGAGTGAGTTACCTGGTTAGTTGACCAGGGAGTGAGTTACCTGGTTAGTTGACCACGGGAGTGAGTTACCTGGTTAGTTGACCAGGGAATGAGTTACCTGGTTAGTTGACCAGGGGAATGAGTTAGCCTGGTTAGTTGACCAGGGAGTGAGTTACCTGGTTAGTTGACCAGGGAGTGAGTTACCTGGTTAGTTGACCAGGGAGTGAGTTACCTGGTTAGTTGACCAAGGAGTGAGTTACCTGGTTAGTTGACCAAGGAGTGAGTTACCTGGTTAGTTGACCAGGGGAGTGAGTTACCTGGTTAGTTGACCAGGGGAGTGAGTTAACCTGGTTAGTTGACCAGGGGAGTGAGTTACCTGGTTAGTTGACCAGGGGAGTGAGTTACCTGGTTAGTTGACCAGGGGAGAGAGTTAACCTGGTTAGTTGACCAGGGAATGAGTTACCTGGTTAGTTGACCAGGGGAGAGAGTTAACCTGGTTAGTTGACCAGGGGAGAGAGTTAACCTGGTTAGTTGACCAGGGGAGTGAGTTACCTGGTTAGTTGACCAGGGGAGTGAGTTAACCTGGTTAGTTGACCAGGGAATGAGTTACCTGGTTAGTTGACCAGGGGAGTGAGTTAACCTGGTTAGTTGACCAGGGGAGTGAGTTAACCTGGTTAGTTGACCAGGGAATGAGTTACCTGGTTAGTTGACCAGGGAATGAGTTACCTGGTTAGTTGACCAGGGAGTGAGTTACCTGGTTAGTTGACCAGGGGAGTGAGTTACCTGGTTAGTTGACCAGGGAATGAGTTACCTGGTTAGTTGACCAGGGGAGTGAGTTACCTGGTTAGTTGACCAGGGAGTGAGTTACCTGGTTAGTTGACCAGGGGAGTGAGTTACCTGGTTAGTTGACCAGGGAGTGAGTTACCTGGTTAGTTGACCAGGGGAGTGAGCTGATGGGTAGTGAGTTGACTTGGTTAGGGGTTGACCTGTAACCTGCACTTTGAAGCATTACTAACTTGTCATCATTGCTGGATAACTTATCAAGATATTCACAACATGTTGCATTCTGTTGCCTGCTGACAGCTGCCAATAAAGAAATATCTGTCCTGCTTTAAGAAAGTTTTACAGCAGAAATTACCTTTACAAACATGATCTACTGTTGAAGTGGAAGAAACTTAATGCCTGAGCCGTCACCACGGCTGCCCTGGACCCTGAATGGACGGTAAAGTTTGGGGCACAGGCTGTGGCTGTGCATGGCCCCAGTGCTCATCTCTGCCACAATGGTCCCTGAGCCATCACCACGGCTGCCCTGGACCCTGAATGGACGGTAAAGTTTGGGGCACAGGCTGTGGCTGTGCATGGCCCCAGTGCTCATCTCTGCCACAATGGTCCCTGAGCCTGTGGCGGGAAGAACCCGTCACCCCAGGACACATGGCCACTGGGACATAAGGGCTGCCACAGTTTAACTAACTAGGGGGTGCGTTGCTTCACTGCTCGCTGCCTCCACCCCAATGGACCTCCGAGCAGGCCTCCACATCTCCCCTTTCCATTCTAAGCCCCTCCGGCCTGTGTAGATATCGACAACGCCATATACCTGTACTGAGCGAGTCCACAACACCGTGGGCCAGGCCAGTCCCTGGAGTGCCTTCCTGGCAAGACCCACCATTGTTATGCCCTCATAAGCATCAAGATATAATTGTCAAAGTACAAATGTTATAAACGAGCCCTGAAGGAAAACTTGCTCATAAATAAAGGACAATTTTAAACGTGCTTACCCAAAGTGGAGTGCGACAAAGTGATCTCTGTGGCCAGTACCAGCTTGAGGTCACTCTAGGAGGACATGCTCCTTGTTGTCAGTGTCATCACCATCACTGCAATAGACACACTACAATTAGAAATGCTTAGATACCTGCCCTGCATCCATATCCACACTTGTCCAAAAGGCAAAACTCTTCACTCGTGGAACAATTTTTTGTTCAAAAACATTTCAGCATTGATGGTTGACTTTACGGCTGTTTGGGAGCAAGACTAAGTATGATCATGAAATTCACTGTTAGATCTTCATGAGAAAGGAAGCTGCAAATAACAAAAGCCATAATATACTGTGAACTAGTTTATTCCAAGTGTGGGAATGTTAGAGGACGACCTCCAGTGAAGTGGAGGGACAGGGTGCAGGAGTATGTGAGGGAGAGGGGGAAAGATCCTTGAGGAACTTTGAGCAGGCAAGGAGGGAGTGTCTGGATAGAGAGAGATGGAGACTTCTGCCGTGGCCATCCCCTGGTGGGAGCTCCTAGGAGCAGGCGTCAAAGATGAATGAATGAATGGAAAGAAAATCATGACCAAAACAATATTACAATGCCAGCATGGGCGCTAGCATCATTTCCAACACCCAGGGATTCCTGGGAGGCATTTTACACAAAGGGTAACTAAGTCAAGGAGTGACATGTTCGATAATTTCTGAGATTTGACGAAAATTAGTTATGTGTTTCTGAAATATGATTGTGATCTTGGCAACAGTCTCTCAGAGTTTCGTGGCAAACCCTGGCTTCTAAAGTGGCTTTTATTAGCAAAATAGATCAAAATGTTGCGACCGTAGGCGACCCTAATACAGGACTTTAAATGGCGCGCTCAGCTACGCCTCAAACTTTAAATGCCCTATATCTCAACACTGTTGTTTTGCCAATCAGAAGGACATAGCTCTGCTGTGCCTCAACCAATCTGAGGGATCTTCTTTGTCACAAAGAGGAAACCTTTCTCTATTTCTCATGTGGAGTGAAATAAATATATTTAGTCTCACACATTTTTCACCATTCCTTTCCCCTCAAACTCACAGTTTTCTAGAGTACTTGCAAGTAAAACATTATACGGAGAGATGCAGACTGGCAAGTGAAAAAGGAATCCACAACAAATGTTCTACAATAGTTACTCCTTCAAAAGAGACAGCGAGCAAACCCTTCTCAAAGGACGGCTCAGTGGCATCCTCAAGTAAAGCGATGCTTCAATTTTTGCGTACTTTTGCGTTACTATTAAAGGGATTTACGTGTTTTACTCAGGCAGCGCAGGAAGGATGCTTCATTACAAAAGGATTGTTGCATAAATGAACCAAAGCATGGACTGAATTTTGATGTTCTCCCACAGGAGTAAGGCAGGCGACGCTCCCTTAACACTCCTGGAGTAAGGAATTAAAGACAAAAACACAAGTGACAGCAGCCTGACTGTTCAAAAGGGCAAAGGCATAAGTACGCACTGAACACTTCCTCAAGAGGTGCGCACTTGTGCGTAGGAAACACTGCACGGGTCTAGGAGCTCAGCACTCCGGAAAAGCCTACAGTTCCGAGGGATCCTCCAGCGAGCACTGACAAGGATGTGGCTGGTCTCCTTTGCCACACCGCCAGCACTGCTGTGTCAAGTCCAGCGCCAAGGCTCGCGCCTCTGCACCCAGGAACCAGAACCCTCAGCCTCCTGGACTTTGCAAAGTTGAGGAGAGAACTGTTCCTGTTTCTGGTGCCAGAGGACCAACACACGACTCACAGTCCTCCTCAGGCACCGTCCATCAGCCAGCCCCAAAGAGAGCACCAACAGCTGGGTGAGCTGCGCCCTCAGTGCCCGGGCAGGTGTCCAAACCCGGGCTTGCAGACTCCCAGCCAGGCACACTGACCACTGCACCACGGACCAACCCCTCACAAGACAGGCTGACAGTTGTATGCACCTTTGGGGCAGGGAGGGAGGGAGGGAGGGAGGGTTGCTTCTCACAAGACAGGCTGACAGATGTATGCACCGATCGGGCAGGGAGGGAGGGAGAGAGGAGTGTTGCCCCTCACAAGACAGGCTTACAGTTGTAAGCACCTTTGGGGCAGGGAGGGATGGAGGAGTGTTGCCCTCACAAGACAGGCTGACAGTTGTATGCACCTTTGGGGCAGGGAGGGAGGCAGAGAGGGAGTGTTGCCCCTCACAAGACAGGCTGACAGTTGTCAGCACCTTTGGGGCAGGGAGGGAGGGAGGGAGTGTTGCCCCTCACAAGACAGGCTGACAGTTGTATGCACCTTTGGGGCAGGGAGGGAGGGAGGCAGAGAGGGAGTGTTGCCCCTCACAAGACAGGCTGACAGTTGTATGCACCTTTGGGGCAGGGAGGGAGGGAGGCAGAGAGGGAGTGTTGCCCCTCACAAGACAGGCTGACAGTTGTCAGCACCTTTGGGGCAGGCAGGGAGGGAGGGGGGAGTGTTGCCCCTCACAAGACAGGCTGACAGTTGTCAGCACCTTTGGGGCAGGCA
This sequence comes from Eriocheir sinensis, assembly GCF_024679095.1. Lineage (NCBI taxonomy): Eukaryota > Metazoa > Arthropoda > Malacostraca > Decapoda > Varunidae > Eriocheir > Eriocheir sinensis. Next base: position 2,124,040 of record NC_066577.1, read on the forward strand.
GGGAGGAGGGGAGGGAGGGAGTGTTGCCCTCACAAGACAGGCTGACAGTTGTCAGCACCTTTGGGGCAGGGAGGGAGGGAGGGAGGAGTGTTGCCCTCACAAGACAGGCTGACAGTTGTATGCACCTTTGGGGCAGGGAGGGAGGGAGGGAGGGAATGTTGCCCCCCACAAGACAGGCTGACAGTTGTATGCACCTTTGGGGCAGGCAGGGAGGGAGGGAGGGAGGGAGTGTTGCCCCCCACAAGACAGGCTGACAGTTGTCAGCACCTCTGGGGCAAGGAGGGAGGGAGGGAGTGTTGCCCCTCACAAGACAGGCTGACAGTTGTATGCACCTTTGGGGCAGGGAGGGAGGGAGAGAGTGTTGCCCCTCACAAGACAGGCTGACAGTTGTATGCACCTTTGGGGCAGGGAGGGAGGGAGGAGTGTTGCCCTCACAAGACAGGCTGACAGTTGTATGCACCTTTGGGGCAGGGAGGGAGGGAGGAGTGTTGCCCCCACAAGACAGGCTGACAGTTGTATGCACCTTTGGGGCAGGGAGGGAGGGAGGGAGGGAGGGAGTGTTGCCCCCCACAAGACAGGCTGACAGTTGTATGCACCTTTGGGGCAGGGAGGGAGGGAGTGTTCCCCCCACAAGACAGGCTGACAGTTGTATGCACCGTTGGGGCAGGCAGGGAGGGAGGGAGGGAGGAGGTGTTCCCCCCACAAGACAGGCTGACAGTTGTATGCACCTTTGGGGCAGGCAGGGAGGGAGGTAGGGAGGGAGAGTGTTGCCCCCACAAGACAGGCTGACAGTTGTATGCACCTTTGGGGCAGGCAGGTAGGGAGGGAGGGAGGGAGGGAGTGTTGCCCCTCACAAGACAGGCTGACAGTTGTATGCATCTTTGGGGCAGGCAGGGAGGGAGGGAGGGAGGGAGTGAGTGTTGCCCCCCACAAGACAGGCTGACAGTTGTATGCACCTTTGGGGCAGGCAGGGAGGGAGGGAGGAGGGAGTGTTGCCCCTCACAAGACAGGCTGACAGTTGTATGCACCTTTGGGGCAGCCAGGGAGGGAGGGAGGGAGGGAGTGTTGCCCCCCACAAGACAGGCTGACAGTTGTATGCACCTTTGGGGCAGGCAGGGAGGGAGGAAGGGAGGGAGTAAGTGTTGCCCCTCACAAGACAGGCTGACAGTTGTATGCATCTTTGGGGCAGGCAGGGAGGGAGGGAGGGGAGTGTTGCCCCTCACAAGACAGGCTGACAGTTGTATGCACCTTTGGGGCAGGCAGGGAGAGGGAGGGAGGGAGTGTTGCCCCCCACAAGACAGGCTGACAGTTGTATGCACCTTTGGGGCAGGCAGGGAGGGAGGAAGGGAGGGAGGGAGTGTTGCCCCTCACAAGACAGGCTGACAGTTGTATGCACCTTTGGGGCAGGGAGGGAGGGAGTCAGGGAGGGAGTGTTGCCCCACACAAGACAGGCTGACCGTTGTATGCACCTTTGGGGCAGGGAGGGAGGAGGGAGGAGGGAGTGTTGCCCTCACAAGACAGGCTGACAGTTGTATGCACCTTTGGGGCAGGGAGGGAGGGAGGGAGGGAGGGAGGGAGTGTTGCCCCCCACAAGACAGGCTGACAGTTGTATGCACCTTTGGGGCAGGGAGGGAGGGAGGGAGGGAGTGTTGCCCCCACAAGACAGGCTGACAGTTGTATGCACCTTTGGGGCAGGGAGGGAGGGAGGGAGGGAGGAGGGAGTGTTGCCCCTCACAAGACAGGCTGACAGTTGTATGCAACTTTGGGGAGGGAGGGAGGGAGGGAGTGTTGCCCCTCACAAGACAGGCTGACAGTTGTATGCACCTTTGGGGCAGGGAGGGAGGGAGGGAGGGAGGAGTGTTGCCCTCACAAGACAGGCTGACAGTTGTATGCACCTTTGGGGCAGGGAGGGAGGAGGGAGGGAGTGTTGCCCCTCACAAGACAGGCTGACAGTTGTATGCACCTTTGGGGCAGGGAGGGAGGGAGTGAGGAGTGTTGCCCCCCACAAGACAGGCTGACAGTTGTATGCACCTTTGGGGCAGGGAGGGAGGGAGGGAGTGTTGCCCCTCACAAGACAGGCTGACAGTTGTATGCACCTTTGGGGCAGGGAGGGAGGGAGGGAGGGAGTGTTGCCCCCCACAAGACAGGCTGACAGTTGTCAGCACCTTTGGGGCAGGGAGGGAGGGAGGGAGGGAGTGTTGCCCCTCACAAGACAGGCTGACAGTTGTCAGCACCCTTGGGGCAGGGAGGGAGGGAGGGAGGGAGTGTTGCCTCTCACAAGACTGGCTGACAGTCGTCAGCACCTTTGGGGCAGGCAGGGAGGGAGGGAGGGAGTGTTGCCCCTCACAAGACTGGCTGACAGTCGTCAGCACTTTTGGGGCAGGGAGGGAGGGAGGGGGGAGTGCCGCTCTGAGGGCCAGCCGTCGGGGCGGGGGGCTGGCTGACACAGTCCTCTGCAACATGTACGCTGTCATGAGTCACCAGGCTTTGCCCCGGAGGCCACACACAGACAGCCACACTACTGTGAAAACAAACAATACCACATGATAAAGAAAGTCCTCCTCAGGACAATGGTTTGTCTTCACAGCAGCTTAATAACTCTGTGAAAAATTGTCATGGAATAAAGAGCGGCCTCAACCTTCACAGCCCGGCTTTGACTTCAGCTTCCATTACTTCCTCTATTTTTAGTGAGTCTGAGTGTTTTGAGACAGCCATGATCTGCAGCCCTTCTACTGTTCAGTGATGCGGAGAGCAAGCATGTGTTACGCGGCGTGAGTGTGCCACGAAGCATGGAAGCAACACTAGTAGTGTGGAGAGTCTGTTTCCCCAGTGTGTGGGGGAGGCTGCCTCAGGCCCTGGCCAATCAGCGGCAAGCTTACAACAGTAGCCGAGGAGACAGCTGGTGCTACAAGTATGTAGCACCAGACAGCGGACCAGGTGGAGAGGTGGAGCTAGAACCCTTACTGGGGCAGGGTGGAGCACACTAACACCAGACAGCAGACCAGGTGGAGAGGTGGAGCTAGAACCCTTACTGGGGCAGGGTGGAGCACACTAGCACCAGACAGAGGAACAGGTGGAGAGGTGGAGCTAGAACCCTTACTGGGGCAGGGTGGAGCACACTAACACCAGACAGCGGACCAGGTGGAGAGGTGGAGCTAGAACCCTTACTGGGGCAGGGTGGGGCACACTAACACCAGACAGAGGACCAGGTGGAGAGGTGGAGCTAGAACCCTTACTGGGGCAGGGTGGAGCACACTAACACCAGACAGAGGACTAGGTGGAGAGGTGGAGCTAGAACCTTTGCCGGGCAGGGTGGAGCACACTAACACCAGACAGAGGACCAGGTGGAGAGGTGGAGCTAGAACCCTTACTGGGGCAGGGTGGAGCACACTAACACCATACAGAGGACCAGGTGGAGATGTGGAGCTAGAACCCTTACTGGGGCAGGGTGGAGCACACTAACACCAGACAGAGGACCAGGTGGAGATGTGGAGCTAGAACCCTTACTGGGGCAGGGTGGAGCACACTAACACCAGACAGAGGACCAGGTGGAGAGGTGGAGCTAGAACCCTTACTGGGGCAGGGTGGAGCACACTAACACCATACAGAGGACCAGGTGGAGATGTGGAGCTAGAACCTTTGCCGGGCAGGGTGGAGCACACTAACACCAGACAGAGGACCAGGTGGAGAGGTGGAGCTAGAACCCTTACTGGGGCAGGGTGGAGCACACTAACACCAGACAGAGGACCAGGTGGAGAGGTGGAGCTAGAACCTTTGCCGGGCAGGGTGGAGGGAATACCAGAGTTGTGTATTTCAGTATGAATACTTCAACTTCCGACGAATACAAAAACACATTCGAACACACTGAAATGATTTTAATTCCAATACAAATACGAATCCTTCTTGAAAGCATTTGTAACGGTCCAAATGTGCACTCTTCTCTATCATCACAATCATCACCGTTGTTTTCGTTCATCATCATCACCATCATTTCCTCATTGTAACGGTCCAAATGTGTAACGAGTGAGTGGGTGTGGAATGCAAGTGAGTGATTATATATTACAACAAACAAGCAAGTCAGCGGATGTGTGGACGGGTGCACGAGAGTGTGTGATAAGTAGAGATTGTTGGCGTGAATGAGGGTGTGAATGGATGAAAGACTGTTCTGAAATCCCTCATCTCCAGTCTCGAGCCCTAGAGTGATTATTAGTTAGCCAGCGATAGATTATCTGGTTGTAATGCCGAGGTCAGGGAGTACACCGGGGAAGTTGAGTGCGCAAATAAGAGCAAGTCACGTGAAGAAGGGGGAGGAGCTTAGCAAGAAGACCAGGCGAGCAGGCAAGGGCAGGGCAGGGCTCCCACTTTTGGGGATTTTGTTCCCAGATTGGGACTTTTTCATGCATTTAGTGATAATCTGGGGATTTTGGCTTTTTGGGGATTTTCTGGGGAATTCTGGTCGCCTTTAGTGACAATTTAGGGATTTCCAGCTGGAGAGAAAGACTGAACCCAAAAAAACATAAGTAGTGAGTTGAAATACAGAAATCTGCATAGTTATTGGGTGCATGATGTCACTACCTTGTGCAAATATTCCAGTTGAAAGACTTTTTAGCACACAAAGCAATTAAGAATGATCACAGAAACTCACTGAAAAGGGAAAGCATTGTGGGACTACTCCATGGAAAACTAGGTATGGCTTCAACTGGGTTAACAGCTAATAAACTAAGTGTACATCATCACCCAATTAAGATTGTTAAAGCTTATGCAAAATGTCAAAAGCAATGCAACAGACACTAAAGCGCATGAAATCATTGCAAGCACTAAAATCATAATAATGCTTATGAAGTGTAAAATAAATAATAAGCAACATATACTTTTTGTATGAGTTTTTTTTTACTGTATTTTTCAACAGTGCAAGTTTTGCTGGAAAAAGCAAAATAAGAACTCTCAAGCGTTTTTTTTATATTGTGTTGACTGAAGAAATGTCAGACTGCAATATCTCAGGATTCTCAGTTATTTATTGATTTTAGTTTAGTCTATTAATATTTTTTTATAGAAGATAGAACGTGATGGAAAGCACTCTAGTCTATCTCAGCTGCTGCGGAATCTCTTTTTTTCATTTTATCCTTCTGTTAAGAATATGATAGAACTTTACTTATGCCAATAATATATTCTGTATACCAAAGTGTAAAGTACACAAGTAACACCTACATTTTGTATGAAAGTGTTTTCTTAAATTACTGTATTTGTTAATAGTGCAATTTATGCTAGAAAAGCAAGAATATGAACTTCCAGTGTATTTTTTCGTATTTTGTTGACAGGAAATGTCAACAGCTAATGCTCAGGATATTCAGTTATTTATTGATTTTGGTTTAGTCTTTGTTTATATGTTATACTGCTTGATGAAAATCACTCGTCTATCTCAGCTGCTAAGGGATCTCATTCATTTACTTCATTTTAGCATTTTATTAAGAACATGATGAAAATTTAATCATCACAAGAAAACTCAAACATTGTGTTACAAGTTCTTTTTGTTTCGAGAGAAATCATTGTCAAAAGGGAAAGAAAAGTGTATTATCTGTATAATGATCAAAAGCAGACTTCTGAAATACTTAAAAAGCAAATTTTTCCTATTTCGTTTTTTTTTTTTTTTTTTTGGGGGGGGGGGTACTGTAAGTACATGTCATTATTTGTAAACTAGGAAGTTTTTGTCCAATATAGGGATTTTTCAGCACGAGTCTTGGGAATTACTGATTTGCCTTTGTGGGAGCCCTGGGGCAGGGAGAAGCACGGGCCAGTGAGGAGACGAGCAGCACTACAGCAAGGAGGGCAGCCAGGGAGAAGACACAAACACTGAGATACAGGCAGACAGTGAGAGGCAGAGAGTGAGACTGACGAGCGGTGAAGGACGCACGTTGAGAGGTGGGCGTGACCGTCCATCACAGCCCTGTGCACACCACCGCAAGCACGGCAGAGGCGAGGCAAGGCACAGCAGAGCTCAGCAAGGCGAGGCGAAACAAAAGCACGGCAGAAGCAGCCTCTTCAACAATGCCATAAGCCAGCCTTGCCGTCATAACCACCTCCACGGCCTCTTCAGCCACGCCTCAGCTCGTAAACCACCCAACCACGGCCTCTTCAACCACGCCTCAGCTCGTAAACCACCCAACCACGGCCTCTTCAACCACGCCTCAGCTCGTAAACCACCCAACCACGGCCTCTTCAACCACGCCTCAGCTCGTAAACCACCCAACCACGGCCTCTTCAACCACGCCTCAGCTCGTAAACCACCCAACCACGGCCTCTTCAACCACGCCTCAGCTCGTAAACCACCCAACCACGGCCTCTTCAACCACGCCTCAGCTCGTAAACCACCCAACCACGGCCTCTTCAACCACGCCTCGTCAACAACGCTGCTCCAGTTACCGGCCCTGGCATTCCCCCCCCCCCGCTGGCGCCTCAATCGCCCCAGTGCCCTCCTCCATCCTGCACCAGTCAGCACTTCAACACAGATAAGCATCCAAATGTTCCCCAATCTCCCTGATAGTTAGTTAGGTTCAATAATATGCCGTTATGTATGTATTCATTTAAAATTGTCACTCCGCTAACCGCCCAGGGGCTGTAACTATATTTATACATAAGAAAAGTTATTAAGTTGCTGTAAGTGCTTTAATTTCAAGCCTGTCAACCTGCCATTTGGGCATTACTGAACACACACCCACACACGCACGTTATCACCACCTCCCCCTTAACTAAACATTGTCTCAGAGTGGTTCACACGGGAATCCACCCACCTTCCAGCATTACCGCGCTAAAACCCAGAACGAGTGTTCACTTGTCTTGAGGCTTGTCTCAACATCATTGACAACCGCTCGGAAATAGCCAGACGACCACCCGGCTACCACATTACCATCTAAACAGTGGCCGTCAGGAGGAATATAGCGTTGGCTTAAAAAAAAAGACGTTACACATTCATGAACTTTTCACTGAAAAATACCTTCTTGGTGTAACTGTGCACAGCACTCTTCTAAGGTTATGCAACAGTAACATGAGCCAGTGCTGCACAGTACTGTACAGGGGAGGGCAAGTCTGGGGCATCTTCAACACAAGATGGCCAGAAACTTATGGCATGAATTAAACAAGAGAGACCTCCATTTGTTAGATCATAAGTATCATTACTGAGGAAGCATATATGACTCTTCTGAGTCAAGACGTGTGGTAACTGTTCGGGGTTTTGTTAGGTTAGGTTAAGCAGAGAGAATTTTCAAACACATGATAGGCGGCAAATTATGGCATAAATTAACAAAGGATGAACTCATTATGCTATACAGAAAGTCTCATTACTGTGGAAGCATATATGTTTTTTCTGAGTCAAGACGTGTGATAACTGTTTGGGGTTTTGTTGGGTTGGTTAAGTTTAGGAAACTTTTAAGCACATGATATCCACAAAGCTATAGCATAAATCAACAAAGAAAGCCTTCACTTTGTTGTGTAGAAAGCCTCCTTAGTAAGGAAGCATAGATGAGTTTTTCTGAGTCAAGATGTACAGTATAACTTTTGTGGTTTTGCTAGGTCAGATCAAGTTTATGGCAACTTTAAACACATGACAGCCAACAACTTGTAGCATAAATCACAAGGAAAGACCTCACCTTGTTATATTGAAAGTCTTATGAAGGAAGCATATATGATTTTTCTGAGGACAGACATATAATAACTGTTCAAAGTTTTGTTAGGTTAGGTTAGGTTTAGGGCATCTTAGAGCACATGATGGGCTTATGGCATAGAGTAACACAGAATGACCTCACTCACTCAAATAATCACGTCTCATTCGTAAGGAAGCATATATGATTTTTCAGAGTAACTTTGTGGTAACAGTTTGTGGTTTTGTCAGGTTAGGTTATTGTTAGGGCATCTTCTAACACATGAGCTAGAAAACTATGGTATAAATCAACAAGGAATGACCTCACTTTGTTGTATAGAAAGTCTCATTAGTAAGGAAGCATAGATGAATTTTCTTAGTCAAGACCTGTAGTAACTGTTTGGGGTTTGTTAGGTTAAGTTTAGGGTACCTTCAAACACATGATAGCCAGCACCTTATGGTATAAATCAACAAAGAAGGCCTTCACTTTGATGCATAGAAAGTCTCATTAGTAGGGACTCAATGGACAGTATGAAGATGCTGGTTAACTCTTGCATAAGGGACAGCACAGGGACGAAGGAATGAAGATGCTGGTTACCTCTTGCATAAGGGATTTGGACAGCACAGGGATGAAGGAATGAAGATGCTGGTTAACTCTTGCATAAGGGACAGCACAGGGATGAAGGAATGAAGATGCTGGTTAACTCTTGCATAAGGGACAGCACATGGATGAAGGAATGAAGATGCTGGTTAACTCTTGCATAAGGGACAGCACAGGGATGGAGGAATGAAGATGCTGGTTACCTCTTGCATAAGGGACAGCACAGGGATGAAGGAATGAAGATGCTGGTTAACTCTTGCATAAGGGACAGCACAGGGATGAAGGAATGAAGATGCTGGTTAACTCTTGCATAAGGGACAGCACAGGGATGAAGGAATGAAGATGCTGGTTAACTCTTGCATAAGGGACAGCACAGGGATGAAGGAATGAAGATGCTGGTTAACTCTTGCATAAGGGATTTGGACAGCACAGGGATGAAGGAATGAAGATGCTGGTTAACTCTTGCATAAGGGACAGCACAGGGATGAAGGAATGAAGATGCTGGTTAACCCTAGAACAGTATCGCTGGGCCCGGGCAGACCCAAGCTGTCTCTACTTTTTGATATTCAAGCTCTTTTATCAAAATGGTAGCCATATGCGAGTTGTGGGTCTGGTTGAAGCCATTTGACACTCAGAGCTTGATGAAGGGATATGCCATCTTCACCGTGCACGCTCCTGACAGAAGGTAGGAGGTAGTGTGGGTCCGGTCGGACCCACAGATTCCAACCATGTGATTCTTACTCATGACACTCCATTCAGAAAAAGTCATTATTATAGTACATGGAAATATGAGACGTAGAGGCACTAATTCAAGTTTGTGTGTTTAGTAGGCTATTAGTCTTTCTTCAAAGTGTTGTTATCATCTACATATCTGTAAGTATTATATTTTGTTTAGTTTTAGACAGAGAGGGAAATGTCGAGAAAAAACGATAACGTGTCACACTGTACTGAGCAAAAAGCCATCGCACAGATCTTAGCAGAGGACACCATCAGTTTATGTGATGATGTCACTATCAAACAATTTATTGTGAAAGTGAAGATACTGCCAGCCAAGCTGAGATCACATCCATAGTGCCCACACCTGCCAGATGCCCTGCTGATAAGGCCCCTGCTGACTGCCGTGGCAATGTGCCAAAAGTTGTAGTTGGCATCGACGCACCATGAATGTTACTGTGACACCACAGGAACACCCCAAGACTCACTACAGGAAAAGATAACACATCACCTGTTGCCGGCCCTTTAGGCTTCTCCACGGCACCTCGCCATTCCAAACGCAAATTGATCTTTATAATGAAGCATTTTCTTCATGAATATAGATATTCTCTCAAAATACAAACTATTATGCAAATATACGTGTTACATGTATGCATGTGACTTTATAAATATAGAATGACCTAAATTAGAGGTAGAATACTTGGCCACATTCATTTGTTCCAGGCACGTCACTTTTTCTGATGCATAAGGACTTGCCATTGTTCTTCATGAAGGCCATCCAGCCAAGAAAGAGGAATTTTACTTACAATTTATTTTCCTGTCATATGCGTTACCTATTATTTTTTTTAATTTTTTTATTAATTTACTCACAAAAAATAGGTGTAGAGATAAACTTTAATTTAAATACTGTGATTGTATTCAGGAATGTCTAATTTTAGAGATTTGTAGCTTTGGAGGTCAAGAAATACGATTTTGTATTTTTTCAATATATTCTACAGTGGGGACCCACGTTACTCTCTGTGTTAGTCAAATTAAGCGTTACAGTTCTACAGTTAACTCTGGCATAAGGGATTTGGACAGCACAGGGATGAAGGAATGAAGATGCTGCTCAACTTTTGCATAAGGGATTTGGACAGCACAGGGATGAAGGAATGAAGATGCTGCTCAACTTTTGCATAAGGGATTTGGACACCACAGGGATGAAGGAATGAAGATCATGGTTAACTCTTGCATAAACCCCCTAAACCTATCAACAGTGGTGTTCCACAGGGCTCTGTCCTATCACCCACTCTCTTCCTGTTATTCATCAATGATCTTCTTTCCATAACAAACTGTCCTGTCCACTCATACGCTGATGACTCAACTCTGCATTATTCAACTTCTTTCAACAGAAGACCATCACAACAGGTAGTACATGACTCCAGACTGGAGGCTGCAGAACGCTTAACCTCAGACCTTGCTATCATATCCGATTGGGGCAGAAGGAACCTTGTGTCCTTCAATGCCTCAAAAACTCAATTTCTCCACCTATCAACTCGACACAATCTTCCAAACACCTATCCCCTATTCTTCGACAACACTCAGCTGTCACCTTCTTCAACACTAAACATCCTCGGTCTATCCTTAACTCAAAATCTTCACTGGAAACTTCACATCTCCTCTCTCACTAATTCAGCTTCCTCGAGGTTGGGCATTCTGTATCTTCTCCGCCAGGGATGAAGGAATGAAGATGCTGGTTAACTCTTGCATAAGGGATTTGGACAGCACAAGGATGAAGGAATGAAGATGCTGGTTAACTCTTGCATAAGGGATTTGGACAGCACAGAGATGAAGGAATGAAGATGCTTGTTAACTGTTGCATAAAGGATTTGGACAGCACAGAAATGAAGGAATGAAGATGCTGATTAACTCTTGCATAAGGGATTTGGACAGCACAGGGATGAAAGAATGAAGATGCTGGTTAACTCTTGCATAAGGGATTTGGACAGCACAGGGATGAAGGAATGAAGATACTGGTTAACTCTTGCATAAGAGATTTGGACAGCACAGGGATGAAGGAATGAAGATGCTGCTTAACTCTTGCATAAGGGATTTGGACAGCACAGGGATGAAGGAATGAAGATGCTGGTTAACTCTGGCATAAGGGATTTGGACAGCACAGGGAGGAAGGAATGAAGATGCTGGTTAACTCTTGCATAAAGGATTTGGACAGCACAGGGATGAAGAAGCTGGTTAACTCTTGCATAAGGGATTTGGACAGCACAGGGCCCAAGACCCACACCCACCTTGAGTCCCGTGCGTCGCCCCGCGGGGGAGGGGGTCCCTGGGGCTCCCGGAAGTGGTGTTCACCCCGCTGGTCCAGGAAATGGGTGCACGGGTCACGGGCAAACCTGGGAAAGGAAGATCTGTTAGAGTTGTTTGTGGAAATAAGGGAAAATATAAACCAATGGAAGAAAGATGAAAGCAAAACACAAGTAAATTTCTCTTCTCTGTTCCTCAGTGAGTTTTTGGCAAAGACCTGAAGAAACGTGTCTGTCTGGTGTGCTCCTTGGTGTGGAGGACAACTCTGTGGAAGGAGGACAAGAAATGTGTGTGTCTGGTGTGCTCCTTGCTGTGGAGGACAACTCTGTGGAAGGAGGACAAGAAATGTGTGTGTCTGGTGTGCTCCTTGCTGCGGAGGACAACTCTGTGGAAGGAGGATCAAAAATAAGTGTTTCAATTCCATTAAATTTAATGTTATTGAACTGTGTCCACTGATGAATTATCTTCACAATACCTTGGAATTGCACAAAACATTTATTTCAATAGTTAAATCCTAGTGTGTGTACTCACCCGGCCACTGGCCACCAATACAAGGCTTGACAAACACCACTGGAGTGTTCCTGGTGTGCACGCCTTGCCCAGCTACATATTCTGCCTTCCTTTCCCTCGGGGCAGCAAACCTAACAAGCTCCGTCCATCACAGCTCCCAGGCCGGCAGTCTGCACCAGTGGTCTCTGCTGGGCCGGGTTTCTTGTGGAGCGCAGGGAGACGTGACAAACCTTCACACAGCGTCTCCTTGATAATCCTGGTGATGGTCTGTTGTGGCTGCCCCAGTCACCGCTGCTGCACTGTGCCGGGGCAAGGTGACAGAGTTGTCACCACTCTGGCTCGGGGCAGACAGCACTGTTCACTGTGGTGCTGCTTGTTGGCTGCTGCACTGTGCCGGGGCAAGGTGACAGAGTTGTCACCACTCTGGCTCAGGGCAGACGGCACTGTTCACTGTGGTGCAGCTTGTTGGCTGCTGCACTGTGCTGGGGCAAGGTGACAGAGTTGTCACCACTCTGGCTCGGGGCAGACGGCACTGTTCACTGTGGTGCTGCTTGTTGGCTGCTGCACTGTGCCAGGGCAAGGTGACAGAGTTGTCACCACTCTGGCTCGGGGCAGACGGCACTGTTCACTGTGGTGCTACTTGTTGGCTGCTGCACTGTGCCGGGGCAAGGCGACAGAGTTGTCACCACTCTGGCTCGGGACAGACGGCACTGTTCACTGTGGTGCGGCTTGTTGGTGCATCTCTCAGCAGTCAGCCACAACATGGTGCCAGTCCTCTCCAGGTGGTGTTGATGACTGGTTCCCCGTCACTGAGGTCCCACAGCAGCACAACACGGCGCCTCAGAAGTGGGTCTTCATGTGCCGGGCAATGTCCCCTTCATCTTGAAGTGCTTCCCACACGTCACACTTGAACTCTCTCAGGCCAGAGTGTCTGAAGGAGTGACGCTTCAGGGTTTGCTTCTCTCTGAACCTTTCTCCACATTCCAGACACTCATGAGGCCTTTCACCAGTGTGTGTGTAAGTGTGTACCTCGAGATGGCTCTTCCTGATGAATGTGTCACCACAAACCTCACACTCATGAGGCCTTTTGCCAGTGTGTGTAAGGGTGTGTGTGTTGAGGTGACCCTTCCTACTGAACCTTTTGCCACACTCTTGGCATTCATGAGGTCTTTCACCAGTGTGTGTAAGGGTGTGTCTGTTGAGGTCACTCTGGTATCTGAACCTTTTGCCACAGTCTTGGCATTCAAGGGCTCCTTCAGCAGAGTGTGTGGGTGTATTTGCTGAGGTCATCCTTCCCAGGAGTCTTTCCCCACGCTGGCCACTCATGGTTTCCCTCACCAGTGTGTGCAAGGCTGTGTCTGCTGAACTTGCTCCCAGTCTCAAATCTTGTCACACTCAAACTTTCCCTTTCCTTTGTGGCCGAAGGTGCCAGCAGCAAGGTGGTGGTGGTGGTGGTGATATAGTTGCTGTTGTTGTTGTCAGTGGCGGTGGTGGTGGTGGTGATATAGTTGCTGTTGTTGTTGTCAGTGGTGGTGGTGGTGGTGGTGATATAGTTGCTGTTGTTGTTGTCAGTGGTGGTGGTGGTGGTGGTGATATAGTTGCTGTTGTTGTTGTCAGTGGTGGTGGTGGTGGTGGTGATATAGTTGCTGTTGTTGTTGTCAGTGGTGGTGGTGGTGGTGGTGATATAGTTGCTGTTGTTGTTGTCAGTGGTGGTGGTGGTGGTGGTGGTGATATAGTTGCTGTTGTTGTTGTCAGGGGTGGTGGTGGTGGTGGTGATATAGTTGCTGTTGTTGTTGTCAGTGGTGGTGGTGGTGGTGGTGATATAGTTGCTGTTGTTGTTGTCAGTGGTGGTGGTGGTGGTGGTGGTGATATAGTTGCTGTTGTTGTTGTCAGTGGTGGTGGTGGTGGTGGTGATATAGTTGCTGTTGTTGTTGTCAGTGGTGGTGGTGGTGATATAGTTGCTGTTGTTGTTGTCAGTGGTGGTGGTGGTGGTGGTGATATAGTTGCTGTTGTTGGTGGTGGTTATGCTGTTGTTGTTGTTGCCGTTGTTGTTGGTGGTGGTGGTTGTGTTCTTCTGGTCCTCACAGCAGTGGCAGTGTTCCTGCTGGTCCCGCCACTCAGGCTGCTGCCCGGCCTTGCAGCCTCCCCTGCCCACCACTCCTGGGGTGAGGGTCTTGCAGGAACCTCAGGGAAGCTGCAGCGGGCGGCAAGGTTCCCCCGACGCCACACTCAGGGACCAAGCGGCAGGCGAGGCGAGGGATGCACCAAGGGGTCCTGAGGTCAGCGGCAGCGTGGACGCAGTGAGCGCTGAGCACAGCGTCCGCCTCAGACCCTCACTTGAGCAGCTGTCTCCTGGCACTGTACTCCTCCCAGCATGGCCAACACCACATCCTGGGGTGCAGGAGATGGGCCGTTAATGCCACGCCCTCTTCTGTCTAAGTGCCATCAGGTGCTCCAGTACTCTGCCCACTCCTGAGTGAAAAATGGAAAGGATTTAGTGACAGAAGAGTTTTGACGTTTCCTGCTGTTGGTCCCAAGGGAGGCAGCGAGGCGGCCTGCCCTCGCTGCCCCTCACTGGTGGCTCTGGTTGTTGACGGCAGAGGAGGAGGAGGAAGGGGGACAATTAGAGGAAGAGGCTGGTGATGATGGAGTGACATGCCAGACAGCCAAGCAGGAAAACAAGCAGGAACACTTCAGTGGCAGTTTTGTCTTAATGTTTTGATTACCGTCACATAGTAAACCTGCCCCCCTATGCTCGTGGGGGCAGGGCACACGGACCCCCGCCGCTGATCTCTAATACAACTGGATTGGTTAACTCCGTGCAAACCTTGAGGCCCTCAGCCGCCATCCTTGAATTCCCCGAGGCCGAGGTGTTGATATAACAATTCCAGCACCAACGCTTGCTGAGTGGCAGCAGGACGCGCTGAAGCACTTCATTATGAACTTATTGAATGTTTCAGCCCCCAACTACTGCCTCCCCTACCTGTGTGAGAAAACACTCCACACCTGCCTCCACCCTGCAACCCCAACTACTGCCTCCCTTCCTGTGTGAGAAAACACTCCACACCTGCCTCCACCCCTGCAGCCCCAACTACTGGCTCCCCTTCCTGTGTGAAAACACTCCACACCTGCCTCCACCCCTGCAGCCCCCAACTACTGCCTCCCCTTCCTGTGTGAGAAAACACTCCACGCCCGCCTCCACCCCTGCAGCCCCCAACTACTGCCTCCCCTACCTGTGTGAGAAAACACTCCACACCTGCCTCCACCCCTGCAGCCCCCAACTACTGCCTCCCCTTCCTGTGTGAGAAAACACTCCACGCCCGCCTCCACCCCTGCAGCCCCCAACTACTGCCTCCCCTTCCTGTGTGAGAAAACACTCCACGCCCGCCTCCACCCCTGCAACATTTTCCCGCAACACTGCGCCGGCAATTATACCCAAACTTGCAGTCTGACATTCACTGGAGATAATATAACATGGAAACATTGAGATGAATTGAGTTGACATGAATATACCCTCCTGAGTGCAAGCCACCTCAACTATACCTGACCTGACCTGACCTGGCTTGTGCCCCGCTGCCAGAATGCAATAAATGGAAGCACATCCCTTGACACATCCTCCCGGACACTATGCCGGGAAATCACTGCCTCACACACGAGTGGTTCAGACGGCAAGCAACTCGGCCGTGTCTCGAGTGCCCAAAGTCCTTAATTTGCAGCGAGGGTAAACACTTCCCTGCTGCAGTTTCCTGTTTCCAGAGTTTTCTTCCACTTGATAGTTTTTTCAAGTTAAGGAGAGTGTTTTGAGGCGTTGTGCGTGTGAGTAATAACCGTAACATGGCCGTGACAATGGGGTCAAGACTGCCATTATTCACGTGCCAATATCTCATTTCCTACTTCATCTGCTGTCATACATATTTTCTCCTTAACTTTAAACCTCCCGGAAAACCACAGGAAAGAGTGAAGAGAAAGAAAAAGCAAGTGTGAAAAGAACCGTGAAATGTGTGTGTGATCCCGTGCAGCAGCAGGCGGCGTGACCCTCTGCCGCCAGTGACAACACCGGCACAGCGTGAAGCCTGCCACACGTATTACCGGAAAACACTAAACGTCACAAAACTAACCAAACTAAATAAAACCAGACCTGACCTGACCAAACTAAATAAAACCTGACCTGACCTAACCAAACTAAATAAACCTGACCTGACCTGACCAAACTAAATCAAACCTGACCTGACCTAACCAAACTAAATCAAACCTGACCTGACCTAACCAAACTAAATAAAACCTGACCTGACCTAACCAAACTAAATAAAACCTGACCTGACCTAACCAAACTAAACTCACCTGACCTGACCTGACCTAACCAAACTAAATAAAACCTGACCTGACCTAACCAAACTAAATAAAACCTGACCTGACCAAACCAAACTAAATAAAACCTGACCTGACCTGACCAAACTAAATAAAACCTGACCTTACCTAACCAAACTAAATAAAACCTGACCTGACCTAACCAAACTAAATAAAACCTGACCTGACCTAACCAAACTAAATCTAACCTGACCTGACCTGACCAAACTAAATAAAACCTGACCTGACCTGACCAAACTAAATAAAACCTGACCTGACCTAACCAAACTAAATAAAACCTGACCTGACCTGACCAAACTAAATAAAACCTGACCTGACCTAACCAAACTAAATCAAACCTGACCTAACCAAACTAAATCAAACCTGACCTAACCAAACTAAATCTATCCTGACCTGACCTAACCAAACTAAATCTAACCTGACCAAACTAATCTCACCTGACCTGACCTGACCAAACTAATCTAACCTGACCTGACCTAACCAAACTAAATCAAATCTGACCTAACCAAACTAAATAAAACCTGACCTGACCTAACCAAACTAAATCTAACCTGACCTGACCAAACTAATCTCACCTGACCTGACCTGACCAAACTAATCTAACCTGACCTGACCAAACTAAATCTAGTGTAACCTGACCTAAATAAACTAAATCTAAGCTGATCTGACCTGACCAAAGCAAATCTAGTGTAACCTGACCTAAATAAACTAAATCTAAGCTGATCTGACCTGACCAAAGCAAATCTAGCGTAACCTGACCTAAATAAACTAAATATAAGCTGATCTGACCTGACCAAAGCAAATCTAGTGTAACCTGACCTAAATAAACTAAATCTAGCCTAGCTTGACGATATCTGATCTAACCAATCTAAATCTAACCTACTCTGACCTAGCCAAATGAAATCCAGCATATAAACTAACTATATCCAGCATAACCTGACCTGGCCAAATGAACTCTAGCCTGACCTAACCAAATGAAATCCAGGATAACCTGACCTCACCAAATGAAATCCAGCATATAAACTAACTATATCCAGCATAACCTGACCTGGCCAAATGAACTCTAGCCTGACCCAACCAAATGAAATCCAGGATAACCTGACCTCACCAAATGAAATCCAGGATAACCTGACCTCACCAAATGAAATCCAGCATATAAACTAACTATATCCAGCATAACCTGACCTGGCCAAATGAACTCTAGCCTGACCTAACCAAATGAAATCCAGGATAACCTGACCTCACCAAATGAAATCCAGCATAACCTGACCTCACCAAATGAAATCCAGGATAACCTGACCTCACCAAATGAAATCCAGGATAACCTGGCCTAACCAAATGAAATCCAGGATAACCTGACCTCACCAAATGAAATCCAGGATAACCTGACCTCACCAAATGAAATCCAGGATAACCTGACCTCACCAAATGAAATCCAGGATAACCTGACCTCACCAAATGAAATCCAGCATAACCTGACCTCACCAAATGAAATCCAGGATAACCTGACCTCACCAAATGAAATCCAGGATTACCTGACCTAACCAAATGAAATCCAGGATTACCTGACCTCACCAAATGAAATCCAGCATAACCTGACCTCACCAAATGAAATCCAGGATAACCTGACCTCACCAAATGAAATCCAGCATAACCTGACCTCACCAAATGAAATCCAGGATAACCTGACCTCACCAAATGAAATCCAGGATAACCTGACCTAACCAAATGAAATCCAGCCTAGCCTGACGTAACCAAATGAAATCCAGGATAACCTGACCTCACCAAATGAAATCCAGGATTACCTGACCTCACCAAATGAAATCCAGCATAACCTGACCTCACCAAATGAAATCCAGGATAACCTGACCTCACCAAATGAAATCCAGCATAACCTGACCTCACCAAATGAAATCCAGGATAACCTGACCTCACCAAATGAAATCCAGCCTAACCTGACCTAACCTGACACCATTCAGGCCAGAGCGGCCTGCACATGACACGGTGGCCGTAGAGTCGAGGGCCAAGATCAACGTGGTCTTACTGTGGCTATTATAATTATCCGTCTCCACAACAAACGATGGATCAAAACGCTCAAACAAACCAAAAAACAATAAAATCAAAGAAAAAAACACCACAATGGCAAGCGGCAATAAAGGACGCAAATACTGCACAAAGGCGTCCTTCGTAGTGGGCCGGGTGTTATTCTGGAATTTTACTGATTAGTTTGGGTTAGTTTTGTTATGTTTAATTTTTTACAATATTCTGCCAATAATCTACTGCTAGGGAGGAGGGAACAGCTGGTAATGGTGTGTCCCTAATAACTGGAAGTGACTGCTGATGTGAGTCTTGACCCCTAAAGGACAGGCTACTGCTAGGGAGGAGGGAACAGCTGGTAATGGTGTGTCCCTAATAACTGGAAGTGACTGCTGATGTGAGTCTTGACCCCTAAAGGACAGGCTACTGCTAGGGAGGAGGGAACAGCTGGTAATGGTGTGTCCCTATTAACTGGAAGTGACTGCTGATGTGAGTCTTAACTCCCATGCAAGTGAAGTAGAGAGGCTTGGGTGTACTTCTGGAGCAATACCCAAATGATGCCTCAGAACACTCACCGGAATGAAAAATCTATCAAATAAATGAAAGAAAAAACACCCAAAACAGGCAGCGGCAGGAAGGCACAAAAACAGCACAAAGGTGTCCTTCACAATGACACGGGTGGAGGTATACAGCAGGGAGACGGGTGTACGGTACTTCTGGAATTTACCACATATAGTTAGGTCAGGTCAGGTTGGGTTAGATTTACTTTGGTTAGTTTTGTCAGGCTTAATTTTTGAGGATAAATACATGTGATAGGCCTCACACTGTAGTGACACGACTAGCCTGATGGGTGAGCCTCCCATAACCCACTTAGCCAGGGGGGCACCTCTTTGGCCCACTGGTAAAGGAGTGGCTCTCCCGTTACGGGGCAGGGCGGCGGCAGGTGCACGTCAGGCATTGAAAAGTCAACCTTTCAGTGGTTTCTGGAAAATAAAACTTTCTCCATAATAAACAGCATCATATTTTGCACTGAAATAAAGCGTGTCTCAAAATTAGTACCACCTAGGCTCCTGTCCTTCCCTCAACAACCCCCGAGCAGCCACCTGAGACCCCAAAAGCTGGAAATGTGTAAGCTTGGGTGTGATTCTGAAATAATACCAAGCTGTCACCTCAGCCATAAAAAGCCTGAAACAGGTAAACTTGACATGGGGCAGCTTGGGTGTGATTCTGAAATATTGCTGACCCATCACCTGAACCGGTAAAATTCTAGTGTTTGCCCATACTCCCCCCTCCCCCCCATACAAGCCTGGGGACCTGGTGGGAATGCGGGGTTTCGGGTGGGGGACACGAAATCCGTCGCGTTCGCGTATTTTTTTTAGTGTGGGGGGGGGGGGAACTCCCTATATCTAGGGAAATTCCCTAAATTTAGGGATTTTCTCCTCCCACCACCACTAAAATAAGCGTTTGCGACGAATTTAATGTTTCCCATACGAAAACCACGCACTCAGTGGATCCCCAAGCTTGTTTTGGGAGAGAAGCGTAGTGAACCCACCAAACGATGCTCACCTCACCATCTGGCGTGGCACCGGCGGCCATCTGTGCTCACATAAACGCCTCCACCACACTCATGCCCTCCCTCTCTAGCAGGTTGTCACCTCATCGCAAGGTTTCTGTCCGCCAAGTAGAGTCCGTGGCACCAAACACAGTGTATCTTCATTGTTTATCACTGACACAAGTAAAACCACCGGCTAGCCGGGATCCATCCAACACCGCGCCTTTAACACTACTGCGGCTTGTGCAGGAAGTGCAGGCTCTCGAACCTCTTGCCCGAGCTGTTCGAACACGTGAATCCCTACTGACCGGATTTTGAATCTGCTTCACGGGCTCGTATTCCCAGTATACAAGGTGATTGTGGATATTGACTCCGCGCCTCCAGAATACGATAATACGCCTCCATATATCATAGTAAAAAAAACAAAGTACTTAAAAGTAAAGAAGCCGAATTAATCCCCTTCCCCCAACGATCTTGGGGGACCTGCGTGAACTCGGGGTATTTGGGTGGGGGAGCATATTTAAACTACTCCAACCGAGCTTTACGACCTGCCAGGGGCCGTATACACAAACGTTCTCAGCATCGCTAAGTGCACTTAACGGCAAAGAATCGTTAATTTTTCTACTTAAAATGGCGCCGGGCCGCTTAGCGCTGGAGCTGGAGCACTTAGCGGGCGGAAAATTTAAGGCGGGGAAGGGGCTCCCATAGCAGCGTTAAAAATGTATAAGTATTGCAAAATGGCGGATTACAGCGGGAGGAAAGGCATCACCTCCTAATATATCTGCCTCGTCAAGATGAATTGGAGGCGTTTAAGGATTTGAAACTCATCCTGAAATATCCGTGGACTGTGCTGACCGTGCTGAGATGAGTGGTTCGGCGAGGCGGACCTTGGAAACACCTACATGGCCATCACGACTGAAGTGGTGTTCACCGACAGGTAAAATGCAGGTGCAACCTTCACAGACTGACAGAGATTGAGTGATAACAGACACTGGAGACCCTCCAGGCGATGGCTGGTGACCGCCTGCCACCATCCACAGGTTGTCACACAAGGAGCCCTGGGAGTAACCTTGCCGGAAGCCCCGCGGGCCGCAGTGCGTGGCTGGCGTTATACAGCCCCCAGCCATCGCCTGGAGACATCCAGTGTCTGTTATCACTCACCTTAGGTAGTCTGTGAAGGTCCAGTCATCACTGGTGCACGTGTATCTTACCTGTGATCAACACCGGCAGCCACAGACTCCTGCCCAATGAACGAACACAGGTGAGCCAATATTTTACCTCGCCAGACTTATCCTTTAGAATAGATAGATAGAATAGAAACTCTTTTAACCTAACACACCTGTTAATCTTGTGACTGACTTCAACAAACGTTTCCCACCAACCTTACCCAACCCAAAACAATACCTATTTGGGTCACTAGTGTCTGTTATTTCATTATTACCTCACTAACCTCCCAGCGGCGATAAGCCAAACCTAATCATATTAACCTAACCTGGGTAAATTTATCATTGACATATAGTTATTTCAACTTAATCTGTTATTTAAGATAGCCAGTGTTAACCAAATCAACTATTATTTAGAAAAGTTGATATTTTTAACCTAACGTTAAGTGTCCTAACAAAATTACCTTCCTTTGCTTATTTTTAGTAACCAAACCAAATCAATTTGACGTATCGGTAGCTCTTAAAGGGAATCCCTGGGTGTTGCAAAATGATACTATACCCATGCTAGCTAGCATTCTAGTATTGTTTTATTTGTTTTGGTCATGTCTTTTTTTTCACACTTGAAATTAATTAGTTCACAGTATATTATGGCTTTTGTTATTTGCAGCTTCCTTTCTTATGAAGATCTAAAAGTGAATTTTATGATTATTCTCAGTCTTACTTCCAAATAGCTATAAAAGTCAATCAACAATGCTAAAATCTTTATGAACAAAAAAAATTGCAAATTGGTCCATGAGTCAAGAGTTTTGACTTCTGGACAAGTATAGATATAGATATTGGGCAGGTGCCAAAGCATTTCTAATTGTAATGTATCTATTTGCAGTGATCGTGATGACATTGACAACAACGAGCAGGTCCTCCTAGACCTAGAGTGACCTCAAGCTGGTATTCGCCACATAACATTATTGTATAATCATTTAGTTTTTGTCATCCAGCATCAAGAAATCATTCCCATGCAAGAATATAATGCACAGTATAAGAAACTTCACTTGCTAGAAAATAAGACAATGTTGCCAGCCCATATAGTGTGCACTGTGCAGTAAATAACTCATGTAGATAATGCCTGTTATTCTATCACATACTTCTGTCGATGCAATGTCTTTTAGTTCTTGCTAAGGGTATATTAATTACTAATCCATTCTTATTTCTCCGACCACCATTTCCTGTGTCAATACGTCAGTCAGCTCAGTTCTTTTATTTTCTTAGCTTGTGTTTTGCAATTCTTTGCCAATTAAATCACTGGACACATCTTAATAAATAATACAGATTTAATTATCATATATCAGTCCCATAAGTTTATTTCAGATGCTCTTAAAACAACATCTGTCCATTCATAGTCCAGCTTAACCGTGTAGCAGCAACAGGCCAAATTTGTGGCTTTACCGAGTACCAGCAACGGGCCACATTTTTGCCATGATATAAACCCCCCAAAATAGATGATGCATCAACTGATCACAAATGCGTTGATATATATTATGAAATGGTTTGCGTGAGTGATGATTTTTTCTCATTTTTCTTGCTCGGAGGGACCTTTAAGAAACGTGATCCCTGCAGCTACCAGGTTAACCTCTTTTAGTATAGTACACTAATCAAGAAAAAACATCCCGATTTTTATATATGTATATATATATATATATATATATATATATATATATATATATATATATATATATATATATATATATATATATATATATATATATATATATATATATATATATATATATATATTATGTAGTTTATTTGAACTTGTACTCATATTTCAGGGCCAAACATGATGTGGAAGAAGAAATCAGTTGTCTCCATCAGTCGGGTTTGTGCCATGGCAGCTTTTTCCAGCTGTCCGACAGAGGTCCAGTCCATGCCATGAAGAAATTCAGCCCCCAACAAGGAGATGGCATGCCAGAGATGGATCTGCAGCTTCTCCTCCAATCAGTCAATCCTTGCAATCCTTTTTCTCTTTTCTCTCCTTCTGTACCACCATGCTTACACATAACTGATCCAAGGTACTTAAAATCATTAACCTCCTCCATTTCTTCACCATTCAAAATTATTTGGCATTCTTTTTCACATTCAATGGGCACTCTATATGGGCATACAAAATCTACAACCTCCCTTCTACCCTGCTCACTCACTCTGCTCACAAACCATCACTTTACTTTTGTTGACATTTATTTTCAACTTTCTCCTTTTACATACACTATCAAACACTGACCAAATTTTGTAAGTCACTTTCATTTTCTGCAATGAGCACTGTGTCATCAGCAAATAAGATTGAATTCATCACCCACTTCCTTCCCTCCCTCAGCATACATTTTTACTTCAATTTCCCCAACTTTGCTCTTCATTTTCATAACACCATCCATATAAATATTGAACAACCATGGTGACATGACACACCCCTGCCTTAAGCCCACTTTCATCTCAAAATGTTCACTTGTTTCTCCAGTAATTTTGACACATGCAGATGCATCCTCATAGAAAGACTTTATTGCATTAAGCAGTTTTCCTCCCACACCATATACCTTTAAGATGTCCCATGTACAATGCCAGCCAATCGACTCTGTCATAAACTTTCTCTAGAATACCTAGATCCATGAAGGCAGCATAGTATTTTTTACTTTTGCTAATATTTTTTCTACTACCAACTTGAACGAAAAATCTGATCCACACATCCCCTTCCCTCCCTGAAGTCTCCTTGTTCTTCACTGATTTTCTCTTCTGTAAGTCTTTGCACAATCTCAATTAGGACTTTTCCATATACCTTTCCGGGTAGCCTACACTCAGCAGACTTTTTTTTTTTTTTTTATTTTTTTATTTTTATTTTTTTACGTCGCTGCCTGTTGCGCCGGTAGGCATCTTCCTGGTGGGGCCTGATGGTCGGCCCAAGGCTTCTTCCAGGTGGGGCCTGATGGTCGGCCCAGCCCGTTCTGGCGCAGGCGAGTGTTTATAGTGGCGCCATCTTGCATTGGCTCATGCTGCCCCCCGGAACTCGTTCTTGATTCGCTTGGACGGCTTCCTCTAGAGTCCGGGTTGATGGGTGGTCTTCAGGACAACATGTGGGTAGTTTTAAGCCACTCGGCGGTGACTGAAAAATCCGAGTGGTAGCGTGAGGATTTGAACCCGCGTCGTCCATCACGCGGTGAATGTGGGCCCAGTACGCTACCATTTCGGCCACCGCCTACCCTATACCCCTACAACTCCCACCTCGCCTCTCCTGCCCTTCCTTTTGTAAACTGGGACCATGATGGCTTTTGTCGAGTCTGCTGGGACCTCCCCCCCCCCCCCTCCCAGGCCACTTCACGTATCTTGACCATTCATATAGTAACTTCATCTCCACACTTCAACACTTCTGCTGTGATTCCACTCAATTCATTCATCATCATCATCTCATCAACGCCTGCTCCTAGGAGCTCCCACCAGGGGATTGCCACGGCAGAAGTTTCCATCTTTCTCTATCCAGACACTCCCTCCTTGCCTGCTCAAAGTTTCTCCAGGATCTTTCACCCTTCTCCCTAACGTACTCTTGCACCCTATCCGTCCATTTCACTGGAGGTCGTCCTCTAGCATTCCCTTCCTCTATCTCACTCCCATACACCCTTCTGGTCATCTTACTCTCCTCCACTCGCTCCATGTGGCCAAACCAATTTAAAGTCTGTCACTTCACTTCTTCCACCACTCCACACTTCTTCCCTTCACCACCGTGACACATTCCAAAATGCTCGTACACACTTTCATTACTCATTCCATCCATTCTACTCACACCACAAGCACTCCTCAAATAACAAATTTCCACTGCCTGCACTCTAGACCTCTGACTTTCATTCCAGGCCCATGTTTCACTTGCATATGTGAGGGTTGGTACTATTATTGTATTTTTAACTGATAACTAATCCAAGGTACTTAAACTCATTGACCTCCTCCATTTCTTCACCATTCAAAATAATTTTGCATTCTTTTTCACATTCAGTTCCCTCTCTATATGGGCATTTAAAATCTACAACCTCACTTTTACTCCCCTCACAAACCATCACTTTACTTTTGTTGACATTTACTTTCAGCTTTCTCCTTTTACATACACTATCAAAATGAGCACCGTGTCATCAGTAAACAGGATTGAATTCATCACCCACTTCCTTCCCTCAGCATACATTTTTACTCCAACTTCCCCAACTTTGCCCTTCATTTATCTCATGACACCATCCATATAGATATTGAATAACCATGGTGACATGACACACCCCTGCCTTAATCCCACTTTTAACTCAAAATGTTCACTTGTTTCTCCACTAATTTTGACACATGCAGATGCATCCTCATAGAAAGACTTTATTGCACTGAGCAGTTTTCCTCCCACACCATAAATCTTTAAAACATCCCACAATGCAATCCAATCCAATTGACTCTGAAGAAAAATATCTGATTGATTCCATCAGTTCCTGCTGCTTTTCCATTTTTTAATCTTTTCATTGCTTGATTTACTTCTTCATATGTTATACTTCTTTCTTTATATACTCCTCCTCTACCTCCACTCAAAACTGTTGTTGTTACAGCTGCTGGACGTCCATCCTCAAAATTCATTAAGTTTTCACAGCTTCTCCGTCTTTCAACATCTTTCCATTCTCATCCATAATTTCATTAATTGGGGTGATGCATTTCTTACGTTTTTTACTTCTTTCCAATATGATTTCCTGTTCCCTTTATACTTTTCACTTAGTCTTTTTCCAAAGTCTTCATCATCTCTCTTCTTGCTTTCTTTTATTGCTTGTTTTAATTTCATTTTGCATTCTCTATATTTCTTTTTCCTTTCCCTTTTTACTTGCTCAGCCACATTTCTTTCGTGAGTTTTCTTAAAAAAGTTCCCTTTATTCTTTTACTGTCCTCCTTATCTCTTCAGTCTACCGTGAATTTCCTTGTATTTTTCCATCCCTCACCACTTTCATTCCTACCACTTTTTTGTTGTAGTTAACACTACTTTGAATGTTCCAAAAACTTTTTCAATATCTATCTGTACTATCTTTCACACTTTCCCATTTTTCACTTAAGGCCTCTGCCATTTCATGTTATACTCATCTTTTATTTCTTTTCCTGTAACTTTTCTATCTTCAGTACTTCCTTTTTTACTTCACCTTTCTTTTCAAACACCCACTTTTGCAAGATGGTCAGACCCATCGAACATTCCGCTTACTACCTTCGCGTCACAAATATCCTTTCTCAGTCTTCCATCTACTGCCACATAATCAATTAATCCTTTCTGCTCATAATCCCCCTCCTCCATGTGTATATGTGGATATTATAGACAACAGTAATAAAGCCCTACACATCAGAAGCTGTATTGCTTTGCCTGGGTTATGCAGATGCTGTAGTATTAGTGGAAGGACTTTGCCTGATCCTAAATGACTTTGGTATGGAATGGAAACTTATCTTTAAACATAATAATGGAAATTCACACCAGCAGTAGGACAGCGGGTGCTGGGAAACAATATCTTAGAGGTAATAGAAACACAAGGTTATTTAGGATTTGAGATAAGCAAGGAGGCCATAGGAGAAAGCACAAAGAAAAGTAAATGAAGCCAAGGTAGGGAAAATGACAGGTGTTAACATCAGTGGTAGAGAAGGGAAATTAGCCAGTATGAATATGGAAGTTGCCTTTGGATGGGGAAGGTAGTAACCCCACAGCTATCTTGTATGGGTCAGCAGGACTAACACTGAAGATGTCGGGAGATTAGAAGTCATTCAAGACCAGTTGGCATGATAGTGTTCACATGCTCTCGGGAAATGGGGTGGAGCTTCAGAGAAAGGTTAACAAAGGGGAAGCTGAGTTTCAAAGAGAGGAAATGAGTGAACACTGGTGGGCCAAATTAATAAAACACTGGAAATTGAAGACAATCCCCTTTGGAGAAAGGAAATATACAGAGAGGGAAAGCATATGATGACACTGGAGCAGAGTGAAACAATGTGCATGGAAGACCTGTCAAAGATAGTTGAGAAAAGTGGCCTCCATGAATGGAGAAGTACCTATACCTATCTATAGTACAGCAGATAGGTGTAGAAGCTCGGGAAACATTAGAACATTTTATAATAGTACTAGTGATTGTGTGCCTTGACCCACTGAGGCAAAGATATACCAGAGTAACCTGACTGAAAGTTGATATATATCAAAATAAATAAACAAGAAAGTCACTGAACACACGAGTCTGAAATTATGGTAGCCATCTCACGTGAGGCTAATGCATTATGTGTTGTATGTTGGTCTCTGAATACAGTACAGTGACAAACAGCTTGAATATTGAAGAAACTTCAAACTACGTACTGAAGTGTGTGAATTAACGCATCTTAGCACATTGCATTTTGGCGGTAGAGGGGTCAGGTTAGGTTGGCTATAGGCTAGGTATAGTTAGGTTTGATCAGGTCTGGTTAGATTTAGTTTGTTTTTGACTTGTTTACTTTTATTATTTGGTAATTCCGTGTGATACGCCTTTGTTGTCACCGGCGGCTGAGGAGACGACGTCGAGGCAGTAATATACATATTTTACCAGAATACATAAAAGAATAGTGGAGGTACACCGGAAACATGAAAAGATGCACCTATATAACGATCATGGGCAATAAAGACCACAAGAGGAAGAAGAAGAAGGCTCGTTGATGTCGATCATTAACTCCATTGATGTGTCTATTGTTTCCAAACAAGCTTTTGTGTACAGATAGATAACGTGTTGAATTCATTATAGCTATTTCATCTCTGCATAACATGCACTGTGGTAGCTATATACAATGCTTTTGCAAGTTGTCATTTTGCTATGCGATGCACTTCATACCGGTATTTTGCTCAAAAAATACTTAGCTTAGAGTCTGCTAAGGGGAATTCTAAGTAATACTTAAGGGCCTATGCTTAGCTAAAAGTTGTCAAGTGCAGGGCTTAGTAATATTCTTAGAATATTGGTGCATACGGCCCCTGGTCTCACATGCGTGGGCTAATGGCTAACTAAGCGTACCATCGCTAACCAAGCGTATTATCGGAAATAGTATTAGGTAAAGCTGCGTGTTCAAAAAAAATAATAATAATAACCACGCGTGGTGGACCTGGTCTCACCTAGCGTATCATTGCTAACCGGATCGTTGGCAACGCTGCTCATATTGCAATGGCGTCGCCATGTAAACACATCGTCCGTATGTATAATATGCCCTTAAGTACAATATGGAGGCGTAATATCGTATTTTCGAGGTGCGGAGTGATTTTCAATAATTACCTTGCGTGGTTTCCGTACGTCGTAAAAAAACCCGGAATGTATGAAATTTCCCTACATATAAGTAATTGTAAGGAATTTCCCTACATCTAGGGTATTTTTCAACCCCTCATAACTCAAAAACTATGCATTTGCGACGCATTTCATGTTTACCACCGCATTCCCCGAAGTTTCAATGGCCCCCTAGCCAATTTTGGTTGCGAGGGGTGAGTATGGACAAACACTAGAATAATACCCCTGAACCTCCCCAAAAAGCTTGTAATAGGTAAGCTTGAAATAGATAACCTTGTAATACGCACTGGGTGGGCGTGGAGGCGTGGGGGCACTGGGTGGGCGTGGAGGCGTGGGGGCACTGGGTGGGCGTGGAGGCGTGGGGGCACTGGGTGGGCGTGGAGGCGTGGGGGCACTGGGTGGGCGTGGGGGCACTGGGTGGGCGTGGAGGCACTGGGTGGGCGTGGAGGCGTGGGGGCACTGGGTGGGCGTGGAGGCACTGGGTGGGCGTGGAGGCGTGGGGGCACTGGGTGGGCGTGGAGGCGTGGGGGCACTGGGTGGGCGTGGAGGCGTGGGGGCACTGGGTGGGCGTGGAGGCGTGGGGGCACTGGGTGGGCGTGGAGGCGTGGGGGCACTGGGTGGGCGTGGAGGCGTGGGGGCACTGGGTGGGCGTGGGGGCACTGGGTGGGCGTGGAGGCGTGGGCGGCGTGGCAGACTCCGCAGCGTTGCTCTGTTTACTTCCGTTGATCTTGACCTTGATCTTGATGTCACAGGCAAGGAGAGGTGGGTGATTATGGGAGATCTAAACGGACACATTGGACTCAATAATGAGAGAACTAACACAAATGGGATGATGATCCTGGATTTTGTAGCAAATAGAAAATTAAGAATTAAAAACTGGGAACTGGAAAACACTATTACATGGAGAGACAGAGGTGCAGAGTCAGCCATAGATTACATTTTAGTGAATGAAGAAGTGATGAAAAAGAAGTGCTTGATCTGGAAAAATGAAGAAATTGACATCTCAGACCATGTGCTGATAGGGGTAACCTGTGGTGAAGGGAGGAAAGAAAGGGGAGAAAAAAAGACCCGATGGAGAGAAAAGTGGAATTTATCAGAAGCTGACTGGGAGACATATAGCAGGAGACTGGATGAACAAATGCAGGGATGCAGTGAGAAAGGGGAGGCAACAATAACCCAGTGGGAACAAAGAATAAAAAGAACAATACTAAAAGAAGCAAAGAAAAATGTTGGAAACAAAAGATTCAAAGAAGGGAAGACAAGGCTAAAAGGATGGTGGGACAAAGAGGTGGAAGAAGCTTGGAGCACCAGGAAAAAAGAGAACAGGAAGCAGAGAGACCTGAGCAAAATGATGACGAAGCAAGGGGAACAGTACAGACAAAAATGGCAAGAGGCTGGGACACCTACAAGAAGGAGAAAAAGAAAACACAAGAAGATAGCAATATGGGAGGAGGAGCAGGCTCAGAAACTGAACGAGATACCTCCAAGAGAAAGAGAGAAAGAGGGATGGAAAAGACTGCGGAGAAACCTGAGAGGTAGAGAAACGAACTTCTGAGGATAGAAGGAAGAGAAAGCACCAACGATGAAGAGATAAGAACGGCAATAGAGGGATACTGGAGGAGCACAGTGCAGACCAACACTGAGGAAGACCAAACGGGAGGTCCAGCAATATACAGTGACAAAAAAGAAATGGCTGGTGTTACAATTGAACTGAAGGATGTGGAAAAAGCACTAAAAGGTACAAAGAATGGAAAAGCAGGCGGAGCGGATGGAGTGCTCGGTGAATTTATAAAATATGGAGGAGAAAGACTCAAACACATCCTACATGAAATGTTTCAAATAATACTGGAGGAGGGTGAGATCCCGCAAGACTGGAAAAGAAGCAGAGTAACACTGATTCACAAAGGAGGAGGGAAACCTAAGGAGGAAATAGAAAACTATAGGCCCATTTCAGTCATGAACATCATGGCAAAGATATTTGGAAAAATCTTGAATGAAAAGCTGAAAATGTGGGCAGAGGAATCCAAGGCGTGGGGAGAAGAACAGAGTGGATTCAGAGAAGGAAGAGGAGGGCTGGAAAATGTGTTGGTTCTTAAGGAAATAATAAACAGAAATAAGAAGCAAGGAAAAGAGCTGTACCTGATATTTATAGACATTGAAAAGGCATATGACACAGTGGACAGAAGCAAGCTAATGAAATTGTTAAAGCACATTGGAATAGATAATAAAGTGGCAGAGGTGATGAAGGAAATGTACAATGAAAATATGGTAAAATTCACTTTGGGAGACACCACCGCGGACTGGGCGGAGAACAATGTTGGAGTGAGACAGGGATGTGTGATGTCACCAACATTGTTTAACTTTTATGAAGAAGAACTCCTGGTGAAAATCAGAAAAAGAGTAGGAGACAGAAAACTTGGGTGCTTAGCTAACGCAGATGACATTGTACTCATGGCAGGAAACAAGGCAGATATGGAGGAGCTACTGAGGATTACCAACGAGTATGGGAGGGAGTGGAAGATGAAATTCAGTGCCAGGAAATGTAAGGCCGTAGAATTTAACAACAATGTCAATAGCCAGTGGGTCCTGGGAAACACCATAATAGAGGGAGTGGAGAAGTACACATACTTGGGATTGGAGGTCAGCAAAGAAGGAGTAGGAGGAGAGAAACAAAGGAAAATAAACGAAGGAAAAGCCAGGAGGATGGTGGGCATGATCATGAACGTAGGCAGCAGGACTATTAATAAATACGAGGTAGGCAGGAGTATGTGGAAGGGGATAGCGGTGCCATACTGCCTGTACGGGTCAGAAATAACAGAGTACAGGGAAGGTGACCTGGCAAGACTAGAAAAGGTGCAGAACACCATGGGCAGATGGGGACTGGGTGCTCCTAGATGCACAGCCGTAGAGGCCTTAAGGGGAGACGTGACGGAGTGAGTGCCAGTGTTCCGGTTCCCAGTGCTTCAGTGCTTCTTTACTGAAGTGACTGTTAAAGTGTTAATGGTGATCAGTAAGAATAACTGAATAAGTAGTGATGGGCCAGTTCATGAGACACCAGTGTTTGTAAACAAAAGCTCCAGCTTTTGACGGCGGGGACGCCAAATAACACAACACCGGTTCAGGCGTTTCTAGTAATACCGTCTATATGTACGTGTCAACGTGTGGTTTTCAGGTTTTGTAAGTTTTCAAATATAGATAATGAAAATTTGAATTCATCTATGTTTTTTATTTGAAATATCAATATAGTATCGTTTTCGCCTATCGGACTTATCGCTAGCTAGTATCGGAATTGTGGATTTATATCGGGTATCGGTTATCGCCTACATTTGTGTCTCAAGTTAACGAATATCGGTTATCACCGATTTAATGCCGAGATTTTCTATTCTCTTTTTTCTATTACTCTCTCGGTCCCACACGTCCTCTGCGTGTATCGAAACACACGAGAAATTAATCACAACAAGGAGAGGGTATTCCCCGGCTGCCTGGGATTGAACCCGCGACCAGCGTGACGGGAGAGCCACTCCTTACCGAGTCGGCCAAAGAGGTACACCACTGGCTAAGTGGGTTATGGGAGGCTCGTTCATCAGGCCGTCGCCGCACTACACCGATAAGGTTTTCTATTATCAGTTATCGGGTATCGGGAATAAGGTTTTCTGTTATCGTGCCCACCTATGCTATTTAACCCTCTAGAGAAAGCACCATAGTCTGTCTAGGTCAGGGGTGTCCAAACTTTTTTTCACAGAGGGCCACATGCGGAAAATATACGAAGAGTCGGGCCACTCAGTATATTTATGGATGGAGATAGATTTTAGAGTTTATAGTTTTACAGGAACTACCACGTGTAGGTCAACTGGCCTCTTGCAGATTCCTTATTTTCTTATGTATGTATTTTTTTAAGGAATGTAAGTAGATATAGGCAAGTGTACCTTTAAAGGAATCTATTTTCTATAATGTCTTATTTTATTTATGTATACAGGATAAACTATTGAATGCTGTTGCAAGAGGATCGAGTAGCATCATGCTCGTTAGAGAGAATTTGAATGTAAGCTTATAGTTTTCATTGTACTTATTATTATTACACAGCAAGATGTGAGGCGTTACAAAGGCAGCCCCAGGCTTACTACTGTGAGCCATAACAAAGGGACGGGCAGTCATTATTCTTGGATATAAGGTTTAGGCTCTCCCACTGTGGCCAAGAAGGTATTTAGCATGTTTTGTATTTTTATACTGTGTCTAGAATATGCATATATAGACAATTAAGTGAATTATAGTGAGTATAAGCAATAAACATTACCTAAAGATGTGTGTACGTATTTCCTTTGTGTGTTAAATTCACTACAGAAACCTATAGAAGATACGATATTTGTCAATCAAAGACAAAGACAATGAAAGCCTGTTTAGATTCTATTTACGTTACCGCTCGACGTAAATACTTTCGATTTTATTTGCGTTACCGTTCGACGTGAATACTTCGTTTTCTATTTCATCTCTCCTCGCTCCACCTGCTGACGTCATTTTCTGCGCGCTGATTTACCGTGTCCTTTGATCCTGCTGCAGCCCACACCACACTGCCATGGCGTCGTGTAACAAGTCCCGCCAAGCAAATAAAGCGACTTTGCGCCTGCGCGTCTCGTTCACGATACCTTACCAGGATTAAATAAATTAACGATCAATAATTATCACCTAAGTTTATAAATAAAGACGCTTATTGAAGTAACTATTTAGCAACGTGTATAAAAATAATTGTAAGAAGTCCGCAGTCACTTGTTGCCATGACAACGTTGACCACTTTCTTTTCTGTGATCGGTGATCGGAAGTTAGTTTGTGAAGTTCCGATCTCCACAGTCCGATTACCTTTTACAAAGATTATCCAATCTTTGCACTCCGATCGCCAAGTGCTGTTCCGATCAAATCGGAAGATCGGACGATCGGACTGATATATATATATATATATATATATATATATATATATATATATATATATATATATATATATATATATATATATATATATATATATATATATATATATATATATATATATATATATATATATATATATATATATATATATATATATATATATATATATATATATATATATATATATATATATATATATATATATATATATATATATATATATATATATATATATATATATATATATATATATATATATATATATATATATATATATATATATATATATATATATATATATATATATATATATATATATATATATATATATATATATATATATATATATATATATATATATATATATATATATATATATATATATATATATATATATGTATATAGTATAAATATATATATATATCTTTATATATATATATATATATATATATATATATATATTATATATTTTTGCTGTTATTTTTTTTGTTCATCTGATCGATCATCGATCACTGATCGAATCGATCATCGATTTTTTTTTAAGATTTTTTTTTTTCTACTGCTTTTCAATCTCATCCGATCAAATCCGATCATAAAACTTTTTAATTATTGTTATTTTTCAAAAATATAAAACATAATAGGTGGTGTTTAAGTAATAATTTTAAAAAAAGCAATAACTAAATAAACTTTTATAAATATCTTTATTTTTTTTTTTTTTTTTTCTCTTTCAGGTATATAAAAAAAAATAGTTAAGAAAAAATGCCAAAAAAAAAAGAAGTTTTTTTTTTTTTTATTAGTTAACCCCCTTTTATTCAGTTTTGAAAGTATGAAAAAGGAATTATGTTCGCTATTTTAACTATTGTTTGAAGTTGATTTAGTTTTTTGACAAATATTTGTCATTTTTTTTATATTTTATCATCGACATTTAGGAAATACTTTTTGCTATCCTATAAAAAAGGATCGATAGTGAGCTATTCTTCCTGATTAAATAGATAATTTGAATAAAAGATATTAGTCCATAAATAAGTTAGTTACAAGAAGAACATAAGCAATAAGGTTTTGATTATAAGTGAGCCAGTGTGGTGTCATCTGCCATCCACGTATCCTAAGACATCCCATCCTGATCTGCGCATGCGCGGAACCCGATGCCTACAAACACAGAGTGTTGATATCGTAGTTTGTTCAGGCAAGATGGCGGCAAGACAGCATGGCAGCTTTTATGGGAAAATGGCCAAATTCAAGGATGACATGGACCCCATAATTCAGATAGCCTGACATTAAATGGAGAGAATCCGAGAAACATGACCATCAATCAGAATAGAGTGTAGGTTATCTCATTTATCACATTTACTGACATACAAGGTTTCAGGTTATTTCATTTATCACATTTACCGACATACAAGGGGTGTAGGTTATCTCATTTTTCACAATTACTGACATACAAGGGTAGGCGGTGGCTGAGTGATTAGCGTGCGGGGCCAGCATTCCTCACGCCATGGACAACGTCGATTCGAATCCCCACGCAACTACCTGGGATCTATTTGTCACCGCCGAGTGGCTTAAGACTACCCACATGCTGACCAGAAGACCACCCATCAACCCGGACTCTAGAAGAAACCGTCCAAGCGAATCAAAAATGAGTTCCGGAAGGCAGCATGAGCCAAGCATAACTATATAGCGCCACTATAAAAACTGCCTGCCCCATAAAGGGCCTGGGCCGACCACAAGGCCCCTGGTGGTTGAGATGTAAAAAAAAAAAAAAAAAGTTACCTCATTTATCATATTTAACGACATAAAACGTGTGTAGGGTACCTCATTAAACAAATTTACCGACATTCAAGGGTTGTAGGATATCTCATTAATCACATTTACCGACATACAAAGGGTGCAGGTTATCTCATTTATCACATTTACCGACATACAAAGGGTGCAGGTTATCTCATTTATCACATTTACCGACATACAACGTGTGTAGGGTACCTCATTAAACAAATTTACCGACATACAAGGGGTGCAGGTTATCTCATTTATCACATTTACCGACACACAAAGGGTGCAGGTTATCTCATTTATCACATTTACCGACATACAACGTGTGTAGGGTACCTCATTAAACAAATTTACCGACATACAAGGGGTGTAGGATATCTCATTAATCACATTTACCGACATACAAAGGGTGCAGGTTATCTCATTTATCACATTTACCGACATATAAGGGGTGCAGGTTATCTCATTTATCACATTTACCGACATACAAGGGGTGCTGGCTATCTCATTTATCACATTTACCGACATACAAGGGGTGTAGGTTATCTCATTTACCACATTTACTGACATACAAGGGGTGATCTCATTTATCACAGTTACCGACATACAAGGGGTGTAGGATATCTCATTTACCACATTTACTGACATACAAGGGGTGCAGGTTACCTCATTTATCACAGTTACCGACATACAAGGGGTGATCTCATTTATCACATTTACCGACATACAAGGGGTGTAGGATATCTCATTTACCACATTTACTGACATACAAAGGTTGCAGGAAGAAACTTTCATATTTCAAGCAATTTTCAGATTCAAAACATACGTCATCATTTACTTTTAAAAAGATCAAAAAATAAACGATAGGCAGTCCACAAAGACACGGTACCGTGTCGCAATTCATCCATCCACTGTTTGGAAACAAAGCCCGCGCATGCGAAGATCGGATGGGATGTCTTCGGATACGTGGATGGCAGATGACAAAACACCGGGTAGGACACGTAGCAATGGGTTTAAGTTGGATAAGTTCAGGTTCAACAAAGACATAGGCAAGAGTTGGTTTACCAACAGTGGTGGATGAGTGGAACAGAAGTAGAAATCATGTGGTGAGCGACAACACGATAGATACATTCAAGAAGAGGTTATAGATAAGTTCTTGGATGGGAGGGGTATGGGGCGTATGTTTGGTATCGTGTTCTGGGCGGCATGTTGCGCCGTCTCGCGAGACCTTCATCCTCCTCCTCCTGTTGCGGGGGGAGCCCGATGGGTGGGGGGTGGGGGAGTCGAGGGGAGACAAAGCCCCCCCCCCCCGGTTAAGAATGTGGGGGGGATCGAGGCAGGGCGAAGCCCCCCCTTTTAGCTTTGGTCTCCTTGGTTTCTCGAAAAGGAACTGACGCTTCCGCCATTAGAGGGTGGTAACACTGCAGCAGAAAATGCATAACTGGCAACTGAGGCAGTCGACTCGGTTACTGGAGTGAGCGGAAGCCCACTACTGCCAAGGCAAGCATAGAGAGGTATCGTCACTCTCATAGAACGTGAAGAACCAAATTTTGAAATATGCTTTTTTATTAGGACCTCTCGGATGTTTTTTTATGTTATAAACTACTACAATAAAATAAAATAAGATGTGGATTTTTTGTTATATACCCAACGAAGCAATTGTCGGTGAATAAAAATATAAATAGAAATGTTCACGGCATCTCATCCTGGACGATGATTGGCTGGCGTCTCGATAAGCTCCGCCCCTTCCTCGAGCCTAATTAAGCCCCGCCCCATCCTCGTTGTCTGCCCAAACAGAAGGCTTCACACACCTCACTCCCACCCTGTTTCCTGACCCCAACATTCATTTTTACGAAAAACTGAGACCACCATCATCTTCCTGAGAAAATTCTTCATCACACGAGCATAAAATTGTAACAATAATGTAAAATTACACATACGAAAATCAGAGTTAAGTGAAGGATGGAGTACACATTTTCTTGCACTTATTTCCCTTCAACTCCTTAGTACTCAGCTGATTTTCGACGCATCACTTTTTTAAGCACAGATCCTAAATCTGCATGCTTTTCTGCTTCTGATGATATGTGGTACGTCCCGAGGTAAAAAATATGCATAGGGTCAAAATCGCCTCTGAACATAAGCCGCGCCGTGACAGCGTTCATGCGCATCGGCATTTGTTTCCTCAAGTCTGACTCGCCGCTCACGCACAGCCCCAAGGCCACGGCGTGAGGTGAGCGGCGAGCACAGAGTTATATTATATTATATATTATAATATATTATAATATTATAATATATTATTATATTATATATATAACACTGTGGCGGCGAGCCTGACTTGAGTAAACAAAAGCCGATGCGAATGACCCCCGTCACGGCTCGGCTTATGTTCGAGGCGATTTTGACCTATATTTTTACCTCGGACGTACCCTACCATCAGAAGCAGAAAAGATGGTGATAAAAGTGAAAACGAAAACGACGAAGAGTACTAATGAGTTAAGGATGAAGGTAAATAAAATAAAAATATCTAAATTTATTTTTTAAAATATTTATTATGTGTAATTTTGTAATATTACATTATGGTTTTACTTTGCAGCTAAGAAATTTTTTTCTCAGAAGATGATGGTGGTCTTTTCTTAAAAATGAATGTTTTTTTGTTACAGAACAGGGGGAGGAGTGTGGTCGTCGTCGGTTTGGCAGACGACGAGACGAGTGGGGCCAGGCGTGAAGGCTATAGGAGTTGCCAACGAGTGATTTCCTCCCGCCTGTATGACGATACCTTCTCTATGCTTGCCTTGACTACCCACACCAGACTGTCATAGCGTCGTGTGACAAGCAAATAAAGCGATTTTGCGCCTGCGCGTCTCGTTCACGATACCTTACCAGGATTAAATAGATTAACGATCAATAATTATCGTTTAATATTATATATAAAGACGCTTATTGAAGTAACTATTTACGAACGTGTATAAAGATCATTGTAAGAAGTGAGTCGTGAGGTTTTGAAAATGTCCGGAGTCACTTGCTGCCATGACAACGGTGGCCACATTTTTTTCTGTGATCGGAAGTTAGTTTGTGAAGTTCCGATCTCCACAGTCCGATTACCTTTACAAGAATGATCCAATCTTTGTATTCCGATCGCCAATTGTTGTTCCGATCAGATCGGAAGATCGGACGATCGGACTGATGATCGAAAGTGCCCAGCTCTGATATATATATGTAATGGCCCGAAATGTACTACAATTGTAATGGTATTTTTCCCCATGTAAATAGAGTTAACCTGGGGTGTTTGCGCAACCAGTTATATATGTATGTGGGTTTCTCATGAGAGAGAGAGAGAGAGAGAGAGAGAGAGAGAGAGAGAGAGAGAGAGAGAGAGAGAGAGAGAGAGAGAGAGAGAGAGAGAGAGAGAGAGAGAGAGAGAGAGAGAGAGAGAGAGAGAGAGAGAGAGAGAGAGAGAGAGAGAGAGAGAGAGAGAGAGAGAGAGGGAAGAGATGGGTGTTGAAACAAAGAGGCCTGTTGTGCTCTCATATCTCCCCTACAATCTGTAGTGTCAACAAAACTCAGAGGTGTCAGGGGTCAAAACAGGGTATCGTTGCGAAAAGTGGTCAATCTGCCTTTTTTTAATTATTGCGGGAGAAAGGTAAACATTTATTATGGAAATAAAATACCAGAGACTTTATATTGATATTGGAGGCCTACCAAGGAAATCTCAGGTCTCAAGCAGGCCTAACCTGCGGTCAGTTTGTCACTCAGTGACGTCACACCAAGGCATTTTGGGGCCGAGACTAACGCCCCTTCCTCGCACTAGGTTGTGGGAGCGAGCTCATTCTCACGAGCGACATCGCCCCTTTCAGGTGAGGAAAGAACTGTTCACGGTCTTCAACTCACTTTGGCTATAATACTATAACTGAGACTGGATTCTCACGAGCGACATCGCCCCTTTCAGGTGCGCCAAAGGCAAGCCTGACAGATGGGAAGCTGGGCATCGTCCAGACCAAGGCCAACATGCAGCAGTAAACACTTTTGAAGCTGCGTTGTGGGGGATTGCCTGTGGCAGGGTGTGTGAAGAGAGGAAGGAAGGAGAAGGCCAAAAGGATGGTATGTGTGTTGTTCTCAGGGGTAACAATGGATAGGGGCAAACACTCACTAGTTTAGTTAGGACTTAATTAAGGTGTGGAATGGTGGAGTCTGTGTTTCCCCGTGTGGGTGGAAACAGTTATTATGTTGGTGCTACTTATTGCCATGTGTGCATGCTAGGTTAAGGTGTTAATGTTAACCTGTGTTCATGGTATTTACAAGTGTAATTAGTGATGTAAGATACGTAAGCTAACCTCTAATAAGTGGACCCTGTCCTATGACCCTTAGTTCACCATCAGAATCCCTAAACAATAATTACCTCAAGTAACTTTCTTAAAGTCGGGGTACCTATATTACTTGGACAGGTGATGATCCTGTGTGCGATAATGGTGCCTTATAAGAAAAGTGAAAGTGTTAAAATCACCTGAGGGAACATCACAAGGTGACCCAATAGCCAAGGCTATGTACGCCCTGGGCCTATCAGTCCTCCAAAATGAAATCGCGTTCGCAGAAACACGGGTGAAACAGGTGGCTTATGCGGATGACCTCTCAGGTGCTGGTAAAATCTCAGACTTAAAAGGGTGGTGGGACACTGTGAACACCGCCGGCCCTGAGATAGGATACATCCCTAACGCCACCAAGTCTGTCCTTATTGTCAAACCTGAACATTATGACCATGCCGCAGAAACTTTTAGAGGAAGTGGCGTCATTGTGACAAAAGACGGACAACGACACTTAGGTGCAGTGATCGGGACAGAGGTATATAAGAAGGAGTACGTGGGAGACAAAGTAGCTGAATGGGTGAAGGAAATAGAAGCTTTGTCTGCCATTGCCAAGACTGAGCCACACGCTGCCTATTCAGCGTACACCCACGGCATCCAACATCGGTGGACGTTCCTGATGCGCACCATCCCGGCATCAGTCCACTCCTCCGACCACTGGAAAATGCCGTCAAGAATGTTTTCTTGCCGGCGCTGGTGAAATCTCATGCTTTGGGGGAGGAAGAGAGGATATGCTAGCACTTCCCCAAGACTGGGTGGGATGGGGATCACCAACCCTGAGAAGCTGGCAGATAAGGAGAACCAAAACTCCATCAGCCTTACCAGGTCACTCATCAACAGGATCATCGCTCAGGAGGCAGAGGGCGAGATAGACCAAACAGAAATAAGAGATATTAAAAGAAAACTCTCAGAAGAAAGGCAACAGGCCCAAAAGACGAGCTGGACCGTCTTACACCACCTGTCCACAGAAATGGGTAGAAAAATACACACAGCACAGGAGGCAGGCGCCTCTAACTGGCTAACGTCATTACCAATCAGAGCAAAGGGCTTCAGCCTCAACAAACAAGAATTTGTCGACGCCATTGCTCTGAGATATGGCTGGCCGATTGAGGGACTGCCTGATCTCTGTGCATGTGGATCACCAAATGATGTCACCCACACCATGACATGTAAAAAAGGAGGCTTCGTCTGTATTCGACACGATGAAGTGAGGGATCTGACAGCCAGCATGCTTGGGGAGGTATGCCAAGACGTCACTACCGAGCCGGCACTGCTTCCCCTGGACGGCGAACACCTTCGGTACAGGACAGCCAATACCTCACAGGAGGCACGGGTTGATGTAAGTGCCCGCGGATTCTGGGTGCGCGGACAGCGGGCGTTCACGGACATCCGCATATTCGACCCGATGGCTGCCTGTCACCGTGAGCTGCCCCTGCAAGCCGCCCACCACAGGAACGAGCAGGAGAAGACAAGGGCATACGGTGAAAGAATCCAACATGTGGATCAGGGCA
Source organism: Eriocheir sinensis (assembly GCF_024679095.1). Classification (NCBI taxonomy): domain Eukaryota; kingdom Metazoa; phylum Arthropoda; class Malacostraca; order Decapoda; family Varunidae; genus Eriocheir; species Eriocheir sinensis. Next base: position 2,164,800 of record NC_066577.1, read on the forward strand.
GCTTCACCCCCCTCGTCTTCACCACATCCGGCGGGATGGGTCCCAGGGCCCAGTGCTTCTACACACGCCTCGCGGAACTAATCTCAGAAAAGAAGCAACAGCCAAGGAGCCACGTTATCGCCTGGATGAGGTGTCGCCTCTCGTTCTCCCTGCTCAGGTCGGCCATCCTATGTCTCAGGGGCACCAGACACTCTGGCCCAAAAGCCACCACCATCTCCAATATGGACTATGAAGCCACAGTGGTGGAGAGTGACATTAGGGTGGGTCGGGAGTGACTTGAGTAGGGAAGGAAAGGGGGATCTAGACGTAATAGATGATAGGTGATTTAGTGTCAGGTAGTATTAGTGATATGGTTGGATGCCACAGACATTAGCGAACAGAGTTGGGGCTAATGACCTCCAAGCTATGGAGCCCTCCATGATTATGTGTCGGGAAAATAAACATGGGTGGAGGTATCATTTATGTTGTATTGGTAGTAGTAGTAGCAGTAGTAGTAGTAGTAGTAGTAGTAGTAGTAGTAGTAGTAGTAGTAGTAGTAGTAGTAGTAGTTATAGAAGTAGTAGTAGTAGTAGTAGTAGTAGTAGTAGTAGTAGTAGTAGTAGTAGTAGTAGTAGTAGTAGTAGTAGTAGTAGTAGTAGTAGTAGTAGTAGTAGTAGTAGTAGTTGCAGAAGTAGTAGTAGTAGTAGTAGTAGTAGTAGTAGTAGTAGTAGTAGTAGTAGTAGTAGTAGTAGTAGTAGTAGTAGTAGTAGTAGTAGTAGTAGTAGTAGTAGTAGTAGTAATAGTAGTAGTAGTAATAGTAGTAATAGTAGTAGTAGTAGTAGTAGTAGTAATAGTAGTAGTAGTAGTAGTAGTAGTAATAGTAGTAGTAGTAGTAGTAGTAGTAGTAGTAGTAGTAGTAGTAGTAGTAGTAGTAGTAGTAGTAGTAGTAGTAGTAGTAGTAGTAGTAGTAGCAGCAGTAGTAGTAGTAGTAGTAGTAGTAGTAGTAGTAGTAGTAGTAGAGATAGTAATAATAAGGCTTATAATAATAATTACAATAATAATAACGTAATAATCTTTGGCTTTTTTAACACAGTCATTCTTCATCATTTCTCATCATTCCACACTCCTCATGTCTTTCTTATTCTTCACTTTCCTCTCTTTTTCTCTTTTTCTTTTCTCTTCTCTCTTCTTATTCTTTATCTTTCGTCACCATCTTCTCTCTTTTTCTTCTTCTCTCTCTTCTTATTCTTTATCTTTCGTCACCATCTTCTCTCTTTTTCTTCTTCTCTCTCTTCTTATTCTTTATCTTTCGTCACCATCTTCTCTCTTTTTCTTCTTCTCTCTCTTCTTATTCTTTATCTTTCGTCACCATCTTCTCTCTTTTTCTTCTTCTCTCTCTTCTTATTCTTTATCTTTCGTCACCATCTTCTCTCTTTTTCTTTTCTCTTCTCTCTTCTTATTCTTTATCTTTCGTCACCATCTTCTCTCTTTTTCTTCTTCTCTCTCTTCTTATTCCTCACCTGGTCATCTTCATATCCTCTTTATAAAGACTTCCATCGCTTATGCTCCATTGCAAGATCTCTTTTTTCATCATGACACGCAACACTTACACGAGGAATGACTCAGACAACACACACACACACACACACACACACACACACACACACACACACACACACACACACACACACACACACACACACACACACACACACACACACACACACACACACACACACACACACACACACACACACACACACACACACACACACACACACACACACACACACACACACACACACACACACACACACACACACACACACACACACACACACACACACACACACACACACACACACACACACACACACTCAACTTTTTTTCTCTTCCTTCCTTTCTTCCTTCATCCTCCTTCCATCGTTAACTCTTTCCTTCCATCCTCAACTATTTCTTACCTTCCTTTCTTCCCATTGAATGCCATGTATCGTGACGAGTAGCGCTACTTTTTGTGGTCGCCACCAGCATGAAGCCAACCACGCAAATCTGTTTGTAGCGCTACTTTTGTGGTCGTGAGTGCGTGAAAGCCTCCATTCAAACATGGAGCCGAGAATCCGTAGAGTAACTCAATAAGCAATATGCATCCTGCTCAGAAGATGCAGAGGGAAGCTATGTAAGAAAGGTTAACGTAGGGAAAAAACAGAACCGATTTAACTTAGAGTGACACAAATGGCAAAATAAAATCTGATCATCTAAAGGAAAAGAAAGATGTATATAAAAAAGTTAAGTTAGTGAAAAGAAAGATAGGTAGAAAGATATATTACTGAAAAGTGAAACCGATTATCTGTAAAGTAACAGAATCGGCAAAATACAAACTGCACAGAAGATAATAAGATATCCATATAGAAATAAAAGGAAAAAGTAGTGAACAGTGAAATCAATTATACAAAGAATAACACAATTGGTAAACTAAAAGTAAACTAAAACGTGGGGACCAAAGGGAAAAGAATGACATAGAGAAGAAAGGTTAGATTAGTGAAAGATAAAACCGGTTATTACGTAGTAGAAAGAGAAAGGGACGAATTCGTTACGCACAGAGATAGTGACGAAATAGCAACAAAACGACAACAAAAAACTGCGCATCTGAAGAAAAAAAGTGATAGTGGGATTGAAGAAAACAAGGTAAATATGAGTAAAAAATCGAAGAGGCTTTTAGTAGATTGAAAAAAAAGAAATAATTATCCGTTGATCGAGTAACAAAATAGGAACAAAACAACAACAAAAAACTGCGCATCTGGAAGGGAAAAAGAGATAGAGGGATAGAAGATAAGTTAGTAAAAAATCGAAGAGGCTTTTAGTGAAATGAAAATATAGAAATGATAACCTTTTGATCGAGTAACAAAATAGGAACAAAACTACAACAAAAATTACGCATCTGAAGAGAAAAAGAGATAGAGGGATAGAAAAAAAGATAAAGTAGTAAAAAATAGAAGAGGCTTTTAGTAGAATGAAAGAAAATGGAAATAAATATCCGTCGGTCGAGTAACAAAATAGGAACAAAATAACAACTGCGCATCTGAAGGAAAAAAAAGTGATAGTGGACTAGAAGAAAAAAGTTAAATATGAATAAAAGAACAACACCTACGCATCTCAAGAAAAAAGTGAGAGAGGGATAAAAGAAAAAAAGGTATATATGAGTAAAAAAACAAAGAGGCTTTTTAGTTGAATAAAAAAAATGGATGTAGTTAGCCGTGGATTGAATAACAAAATAAACAAAACAACAAAAAATACGAGACTGGAAGGGAAAAGAGATAGAGGGATAGAAAAAAAGATAAAGTAGTAAAAAGTAGAAGAGGCTTTTAGTAGAATGAAAAAATGGAAATAATAATCCGTTGATCAAGAATAAAAACAACAACAAAACTACGCATTTGAAGGGAAAAACAGATAGAGAAATAGAAAAAAGGAAATTAGAGTGAAAAGTAGAAAAGCTTAACAGTATAATGAAAAAAATGGAACTCGCAAAAAAACACCAAAAACTGAAATGAAAAAAACGATGGAGTATAGAATAAAAAAAGATAAATTAGAGTGAAATATAGAACAGTTTATCAGCAGAAAGAGGAAGCAAAAAATGAAAAATATAGAGAAAGGAAAATGGTGAAAATAATAAAGACAAAACCGATTATACTTAGAGAGAAGGAATACTGGCGAGCGTGGATAAAGTGCGGCTACGGATTATATCAGAACACTTACGGATATATAAAAATGGAAGGAGAGAGAGAGAGAGAGAGAGAGAGAGAGAGAGAGAGAGAGAGAGAGAGAGAGAGAGAGAGAGAGAGAGAGAGAGAGAGAGAGAGGGGGGAGGGTTTGCTATTGTTTCTACGCGGTTGTTTGATCGTTTGTTTGTTTATTTTGTTGTTTGTTAACTCCGTGAATAATGAAATATAAAGTAGATGTATGGAATGGGGTAACCCTCTCTCTCTCTCTCTCTCTCTCTCTCTCTCTCTCTCTCTCTCTCTCTCTCTCTCTCTCTCTCTCTCTCTCTCTCTCTCTCTCTCTCTCTCTCTCTCTCTCTCTGTATCTCTCTCTAGATATCTAGCTCTCTCTATCTCTCTCTCTCTCTCTATCTCTCTCTCTCTCTCTCTTTCTCTCTCTCTCTCTCTCTCATCCTCTCTCTCCTCTCTCATCTCTCTCTCTCTCTCTCTCTCTCTCTCTCTCTCTCTCTCTCTCTCTCTCTCTCTCTCTCTCTCTCTCTCTCTCTCTCTCTCTCTCTCTGTGTGTGTGTGTGTGTGTGTGTGTGTGTGTGTGTGTGTGTGTGTGTGTGTGTGTGTGTGTGTGTGTGTGTGTGTGTGTGTGTGTGTGTGTGTGTGTGTGCGTGCATTGCGTGAGTGATGTGTCGCTTTTGTGTCCCGCATCAAAACAAAGGATTATAACAGATTGAAAAAAGTGAAAAAATGAAATGAAAAAATGAAAGATGCAAATAAGCAAGACTGACTGACTGACTTCACTTGTTTGTTTTTTCGTCTCGTTTTATCTTAAAAGATTAATAAAAGAAAACAAGAAAGGAAAAAATGAAAAGAAAAATCGTGAAAAGAAAAATGAAAAGCAAAAAAGGAAAAGAAAACAAGAAGATAAAAGGGAAAGGAAAATCGATCAGAAAACAATGAGAAGAAAAAAAACAATGAACAGAAAACAAAACGGAAAAGATGAGAAAAAAGGAAGGATGAAAAAACGGAAATGAAAAAAAACACGGAAGAGAAGAAACCGGGAAAAGAAAAAAAAGAAAAGAAAAAAAAAACGAAAAAGATAAATGAAATGAAAAAAAAAAGAAAGAAGAGAATCAATAACGAACGCGCACAGGCTGAGCTTTTTGTGGCGTCTATATATATTTATTTTTATTTATTATTTTTTACTGTTGAACGATAAACTATAGGCTGCTGGATACACGAGTTTGTTTGTTTTTCTGTTTGGTTTATTAGGAGAAGAAATAGTAGTTGTTATTGTTTACTTATGAACGAAAAACTTACTTTACTTATCAACGGTAAACTATACGCTGCTGGATACACGAGTTTGTCTTTGTTTTCTTTTGTTTTACTTGTGGACGATAAACTATATAGGCTTCTGAACACACGAGTTTGTCTTTGTTTTCTTTTGTTTTACTTGTGGACGATAAACTATATAGGCTTCTGAACACACGAGTTTGTCTTTGTTTTTTGTTGTATTTGTGGACGATATGTTATATTGGATTCTGAGCTCACGAGTTTGTCTTTTTGTTTTTTGTTTTACTTGCGGACGATAATTGATATAGGCATCTGGATACACGATTTTTTTTTTGTTTTTCTGTTTGGTTTATAAAGAAAAGAAATACTAGCTTTTTTTTTTTGCTTATGAATGGGAAAGAATATTCATCCGGTGATGAGTGTCGTTAGTTTTGTTATTGTTGTTGTTATTCATTTTCTTTAAATATGCACGAGTTTGTATTGTTTTCTGTTTGCTTTATAGAGAGAAGAAATATTCACATTTTACTTATAAACAAGAAATTTTGTTCGTCTAGTGATGGATATTGTTTGTTTATGTTGTTACTCGTTGTTACATATACACGAGTTTGTTTAGTTCTTCTGTTTGGTTGTTGGAGCGTATTACAAGACGTCATACCTGAGAAGTTTCGGGTCCCTACAGAGTTCGGGAGAATAATTCTGTAGGATCCAAAACTCCTCGGATTGGACTCTAATACGTCCCTAAAACCGACCTTGTAGTGACCTGAAGCTCCTCGGATTGGACTTCTAACACGTCCCCTAAACTGATCCTTTAGTGACACCACAGGGATGAAGGAATGAAGATCATGGTTAACTCTTGCATAAACCCCTAAACCTATCAACAGTGGTATTCCACAGGGCTCTGTCCTATCACCCACTCTCTTCCTGTTATTCATCAATGATCTTCTTTCCATAACAAAACTGTCCTGTCCACTCATACGCTGATGACTCAACTCTGCATTATTCAACTTCTTTCAACAGAAGACCATCACAACAGGTAGTACATGACTCCAGACTGGAGGCTGCAGAACGCTTAACCTCAGACCTTGCTATCATATCCGATTGGGGCAGAAGGAACCTTGTGTCCTTCAATGCCTCAAAACTCAATTCTCCACCTATCAACTCGACACAATCTTCCAAACACCTATCCCCTATTCTTCGACAACACTCAGCTGTCACCTTCTTCAACACTAAACATCCTCGGTCTATCCTTAACTCAAAATCTTCACTGAAACTTCACATCTCCTCTCTCACTAATTCAGCTTCCTCGAGGTTGGGCATTCTGTATCTTCTCCGCCAGGGATGAAGGAATGAAGATGCTAGTTAACTCTGCATAAGGATTTGGACAGCACAAGGATGAAGGAATAAAGATGCTGGTTAACTCTGCATAAGGGATTTGGACAGCACAGAGATGAAGGAATGAAGATGCTGGTTAACTGTTGCATAAAGGATTTGGACAGCACAGAAATGAAGGAATGAAGATGCTGATTAACTCTTGCATAAGGATTTGGACAGCACAGGGATGAAAGAATGAAGATGCTGGTTAACTCTTGCATAAGGATTTGGACAGCACAGGGATGAAGGAATGAAGATACTGGTTAACTCTGCATAAGAGATTTGGACAGTACAGGGATGAAGGAATGAAGATGCTGCTTAACTCGTATATAACGAATTTGGATAGCATAGGGATGAAGGAATGAAGATGCTGGTTAACTCAGGCATAAGGGATTTGGACAGCACAGGAGGAAGGAATGAAGATGCTGGTTAACCTGGCATAAAGGATTTGGACAGCACAGGGATGAAGAAGCTGGTTAACTCTTGCATAAGGGATTTGGACAGCACAGGCCCAAGACCCACGCCCACCTTTGAGTCCCGTGCGTCGCCCTGGGGAGGGGTCCCTGGGGCTCCTGAAGTGGTGTTCACCCCTGCTGGTCCAGGAAATGGGTGCAAGGGTCACGGGCAAACCTGGGAAAGGAAGATCTGTTAGAGTTGTTTGTGGAAATAAGGAAAATATAAACCAATGGAAGAAAGATGAAAGCAAAACACAAGTAAGTTTCTCTTCTCTGTTCCTCAGTGAGTTTTTGGCAAAGACCTGAAGAAACGTGTCTGTCTGGTGTGCTCCTTGGTGTGGAGGACAACTCTGTGGAAGGAGGACAAGAAATGTGTGTGTCTGGTGTGCTCCTTGGTGTGGAGGACAACTCTGTGGAAGGAGGACAAGAAATGTTTCTGGTGTGCTCCTTGGTGTGGAGTACAACTCTGTGTAAGGAGGATCAAAAATAAGTGTTTCAATTCAATTAAATTTAATGTTATTGAACTGTATCCACTGATTAATTATCTTCAAAATACCTTTGACTTGCACAAAACATTTATTTCAATAGTTAAATCCTAGAGTGTGTACTCACCCGGCCACTGGCCACCAATACAAGGCTTGACAAACACCACTGGAGTGTTCCTGGTGTGCACGCCTTGCCCAGCTACATATTCTGCCTTCCTTTCCCTCGGGGCAGCAAACCTAACAAGCTCCGTCCATCACAGCTCCCAGGCCGGCAGTCTGCACCAGTGGTCTCTGCTGGGCCGGGTTTCTTGTGGAGCGCAGGGAGACGTGACAAACCTTCACACAGCGTCTCCTTGATAATCCTGGTGATGGTCTGTTGTGGCGGCCCCAGTCACTGCTGCTGCACTGTGCCGGGGCAAGGTGACAGAGTTGTCACCACTCTGGCTCGGGGCAGACGGCACTGTTCACTGTGGTGCTGCTTGTTGGCTGCTGCACTGTGCCGGGGCAAGGCGACAGAGTTGTCACCACTCTGGCTTGGGGCAGACGGCACTGTTCACTGTGGTGCAGCTTGTTGGTGCATCTCTCAGCAGTCAGCCACAACATGGTGCCAGTCCTCTCCAGGTGGTGTTGATGACTGGTTCCCCGTCACTGAGGTCCCACACAGCAGCACAACACGGCACCTCAGAAGTGGGTCTTCATGTGCTGGGCAATGTCCCCCTTCATCTTGAAGTGCTTCCCACACACGTCACACTTGAACTCTCTCAGGCCAGAGTGTCTGAAGGAGTGACGCTCCAGGGTTTGCTTCTCTCTGAACCTTTCTCCACATTCCAGACACTCATGAGGCCTTTCACCAGTGTGTGTGTAAGTGTGTACCTCGAGATGGCTCTTCCTGATGAATGTGTCACCACAAACCTCACACTCATGAGGCCTTTTGCCAGTGTGTGTAAGGGTGTGTGTGTTGAGGTGACCCTTCCTACTGAACCTTTTGCCACACTCTTGGCATTCATGAGGTCTTTCACCAGTGTGTGTAAGGGTGTGTCTGTTGAGGTCACTCTGGTATCTGAACCTTTTGCCACAGTCTTGGCATTCAAGGGCTCCTTCAGCAGAGTGTGTGGGTGTATTTGCTGAGGTCATCCTTCCCAGGGAGTCTTTCCCCACACGCTGGCCACTCATGGTTTCCCTCACCAGTGTGTGCAAGGCTGTGTCTGCTGAACTTGCTCCCAGTCTCAAATCTTGTCACACTCAAACTTTCCCTTTCCTTTGTGGCCGAAGGTGCCAGCAGCAAGGTGGTGGTGGTGGTGGTGATATAGTTGCTGTTGTTGTTGTCAGTGGTGGTGGTGGTGGTGGTGATATACTTGCTGTTGTTGGTGGTGGTTATGTTGTTGTTGTTGTTGCTGTTGTTGTTGTTGGTGGTGGTTGTGTTCTTCTGGTCCTCACAGCAGTGGCAGTGTTCCTGCTGGTCCCGCCACTCAGGCTGCTGCCCGGCCTTGCAGCCTCCCCTGCCCACCACTCCTGGGGTGAGGGTCTTGCAGGAACCTCAGGGAAGCTGCAGCGGGCGGCAAGGTTCCCCCGACGCCACACTCAGGGACCAAGTGGCAGGCGAGGCGAGGGATGCACCAAGGGGTCCTGAGGTCAGCGGCAGCGTGGACGCAGCGAGCGCTGAGCACAGCGTCCGCCTCAGACCCTCACTTGAGCAGCTGTCTCCTGGCACTGTACTCCTCCCAGCATGGCCAACACCACATCCTGGGGTGCAGGAGATGGGCCGTTAATGCCACGCCCTCTTCTGTCTAAGTGCCATCAGGTGCTCCAGTACTCTGCCCACTCCTGAGTGAAAAATGGAAAGGATTTAGTGACAGAAGAGTTTTGACGTTTCCTGCTGTTGGTCCCCAGGGAGGCAGCGAGGCGGCCTGCCCTCGCTGCCCCTCACTGGTGGCTCTGGTTGTTGACGGCAGAGGAGGAGGAGGAAGGGGGACAATTAGAGGAAGAGGCTGGTGATGATGGAGTGACATGCCAGACAGCCAAGCAGGAAAACAAGCAGGAACACTTCAGTGGCAGTTTTGTCTTAATGTTTTGATTACCGTCACATAGTAAACCTGCCCCCCTATGCTCGTGGGGGCAGGGCACACGGACCCCCGCCGCTGATCTCTAATACAACTGGATTGGTTAACTCCGTGCAAACCTTGAGGCCCTCAGCCGCCATCCTTGAATTCCCCGAGGCCGAGGTGTTGATATAACAATTCCAGCACCAACGCTTGCTGAGTGGCAGCAGGACGCGCTGAAGCACTTCATTATGAACTTATTGAATGTTTCAGCCCCCAACTACTGCCTCCCCTACCTGTGTGAAAACACTCCACACCCACCTCCACCCCTGCAGCCCCAACCACTGCCTCCCTACCTGTGAGAAAACACCCACACCTGCCTCCACCCCTGCAGCCCCCAACTACTGCCTCCCCTACCTGTGTGAGAAAACACTCCACGCCCGCCTCCACCCCTGCAGCCCCCAACTACTGCCTCCCCTACCTGTGTGAGAAAACACTCCACACCTGCCTCCACCCCTGCCGCCCCAACTACTGCCTCCCCTACCTGTGTGAGAAACACTCCACGCCCGCCTCCACCCCTGCAGCCCCAACTACTGCCTCCCTACCTGTGTGAAAACACTCCACGCCCGCCTCCACCCCTGCAGCCCCAACTACTGCCTCCTTCCTGTGTGAGAAAACACTCAACACCCCTCCACCCCTGCAGCCCCCAACTACTGCCTCCCCTACCTGTGTGAAAACACTCCACACCTGCCTCCACCCCTGCAGCCCCAACTACTGCCTCCCCTTCCTGTGTGAGAAAACACTCCACACCTGCCTCCACCCCTGCAGCCCCAACTACTGCCTCCCCTTCCTGTGTGAAAACACTCCACGCCCGCCTCCACCCCTGCAGCCCCAACTACTGCCTCCCCTTCCTGTGTGAAAACACTCCACACCGCCTCCACCCCTGCAGCCCCCAACTACTGCCTCCCTACCTGTGTGAGAAAACACTCCACGCCCGCCTCCACCCCTGCAGCCCCAACTACTGCCTCCCCTACCTGTGTGAAAACACTCCACACCTGCCTCCACCCCTGCAGCCCCCAACTACTGCCTCCCTACCTGTGTGAGAAAACTCCACGCCCGCCTCCACCCCTGCAACATTTTCCCGCAACACTGCGCCGGCAATTATACCCAAACTTGCAGTCTGACATTCACTGGAGATAATATAACATGGAAACACTGAGATGAATTGAGTTGACATGAATATACCCTCCTGAGTGCAAGCCACCTCAACTATACCTGACCTGACCTGACCTGGCTTGCCCCGCTGCCAGAATACAATAAATGGAAGCACATCCCTTGACACATCCTCCCGGACACTATGCTGGAAATCACTGCCTCACACACGAGTGGTTCAGACGGCAAGCAACTCGGCCGTGTCTCGAGTGCCCAAAGTCCTTAATTTGCAGCGAGGGTAAACACTTCCCTGCTGCAGTTTCCTGTTTCCAGAGTTTTCTTCCACTTGATAGTTTTTTCAAGTTAAGGAGAGTGTTTTGAGGCGTTGTGCGTGTGAGTAATAACCGTAACATGGCCGTGACAATGGGGTCAAGACTGCCATTATTCACGCGCCAATATCTCATTTCCTACTTCATCTGCTGTCATACATATTTTCTCCTTAACTTTAAACCTCCCGGAAAACCACAGGAAAGAGTGAAGAGAAAGAAAAAGCAAGTGTGAAAAGAACCGTGAAATGTGTGTGTGATCCCGTGCAGCAGCAGGCGGCGTGACCCTCTGCCGCCAGTGACAACACCGGCACAGCGTGAAGCCTGCCACACGTATTACCGGAAAACACTAAACCTGACCTGACCTAACCAAACTAAATAAAACCTGACCTGACCTGACCAAACTAAATAAAACCTGACCTGACCTGACCAAACTAAATAAAACCTGACCTGACCTAACCAAACTAAATAAAACCTGACCTGACCTAACCAAACTAAATCTAACCTGACCTGACCTGACCAAACTAAATAAAACCTGACCTGACCTAACCAAACTAAATAAAACCTGACCTGACCTGACCAAACTAAATAAAACCTGACCTGACCTAACCAAACTAAATAAAACCTGACCTGACCTAACCAAACTAAATCTAGTGTAACCTGACCTAAATAAACTAAATCTAAGCTGATCTGACCTGACCAAAGCAAATCTAGCGTAACCTGACCTAAATAAACTAAATCTAAGCTGATCTGACCTGACCAAAGCAAATCTAGTGTAACCTGACCTAAATAAACTAAATCTAAGCTGATCTGACCTGACCAAAGCAAATCTAGTGTAACCTGACCTAAATAAACTAAATCTAAGCTGATCTGACCTGACCAAAGCAAATCTAGTGTAACCTGACCTAAATAAACTAAATCTAGCCTAGCTTGACGATATCTGATCTAACCAATCTAAATCTAACCTACTCTGACCTCACCAAATGAAATCCAGCATATAAACTAACTATATCCAGCATAACCTGACCTGGCCAAATGAACTCTAGCCTGACCTAACCAAATGAAATCCAGGATAACCTGACCTCACCAAATGAAATCCAGGATAACCTGACCTGGCCAAATGAAATCCAGGATAACCTGACCTCACCAAATGAAATCCAGGATAACCTGACCTAACCAAATGAAATCCAGGATAACCTGACCTCACCAAATGAAATCCAGGATAACCTGACCTAACCAAATGAAATCCAGGATAACCTGACCTCACCAAATGAAATCCAGCATAACCTGACCTCACCAAATGAAATCCAGGATAACCTGACCTCACCAAATGAAATCCAGGATAACCTGACCTCACCAAATCAAATCCAGCATTACCTGACCTCACCAAATGAAATCCAGCATTACCTGACCTCACCAAATGAAATCCAGCCTAACCTGACCTCACCAAATGAAATCCAACCTAACCTGACCTCACCAAATCAAATCCAGCATAACCTGACCTCACCAAATGAAATCCAGGATAACCTGACCTAACCAAATGAAATCCAGGATAACCTGACCTCACCAAATGAAATCCAGGATAACCTGACCTCACCAAATGAAATCCAGCATAACCTGACCTCACCAAATGAAATCCAGGATAACCTGACCTCACCAAATGAAATCCAGCCTAACCTGACCTAACCTGACACCATTCAGGCCAGAGCGGCCTGCACATGACACGGTGGCCGTAGAGTCGAGGCCAAGATCAACGTGGTCTTACTGTGGCTATTATAATTATTCGTCTCCACAACAAACGATGGATCAAAACGCTCAAACAAACCAAAAAACAATAAAATCAAAGAAAAAAACACCAAATGGCAAGCGGCAATAAAGGACGCAAATACTGCACAAAGGCGTCCTTCGTAGTGGGCCGGGTGTTATTCTGGAATTTTACTGATTAGTTTGGGTTAGTTTTGTGATGTTTAATTTTACAATATTCTGCCAATAATCTACTGCTAGGGAGGAACAGCTGGTAATGGTGTGTCCCTAATAACTGGAAGTGACTGCTGATGTGAGTCTTGACCCCTAAAGGACAGGCTACTGCTAGGAGGGAACAGCTGGTAATGGTGTGTCCCTAATAACTGGAAGTGACTGCTGATGTGAGTCTTAACTCCCATGCAAGTGAAGTAGAGAGGCTTGGGTGTACTTCTGGAGCAATACCCAAATGATGCCTCAGAACACTCACCGGAATGAAAAATCTATCAAATAAATGAAAGAAAAAACACCCAAAACAGGCAGCGGCAGGAAGGCACAAAACCAGCACAAAGGTGTCCTTCACAATGACACGGGTGGAGGTATACAGCAGGGAGACAGGTGTACGGTACTTCTGGAATTTACCACATATAGTTAGGTCAGGTCAGGTTGGGTTAGATTTACTTTGGTTAGTTTTGTCAGGCTTAATTTTGAGGATAAATACAAAGTACAGGGCCCGCCTTGGGCAAGAAGGTTGGTAAAAATTAAGTAAAGGAAATAATAGTAAAGACATACGAGCAATGACGTGTTGGTATACAAATGCTGATGTCTTGAGCACCAAGTTAATCGAGTTAAGATTTAGATTAAGGCATTGTATAAGCAAGCCACTTCTGTTATTTATATGTGAGGTTAATCCAAAAAATTTGAGATATCCCTTGACAGCTGAAGAAATGTCAATATCTGGATATAAGTTATATTTAAAGAGAGAGAATAGAGGAATAGCAATATATGTACATGAGAGTATATCAGCATGGCAAGTGGAGATGAACACAGAATTTGAAGAGGCTTTATGGATACGCATGAGAGTTAACAAGAACGAGGAAGCACTGATGGGGTGTTCATACAGAATCCCACACAGAAGTAAGGAAAATAACGATAAACTCAGACAGTTATTGGTGGAAGTGAATTCTGGTAGGGATACACGTTTTATGGTTGGTGATTTCAACTATCCCAAAATTGATTGGGAAAATTGGACTACAGAGGGAGGGAGCACAGAAACAGAGGAATATAAATTTATAGAAGCAGTGAGGAACTCTTACATGTACCAACATGTATCACAGGCCACCAGAGGAAGAGGCATGGTTTCAACAAGTTTACTTGACTTAATTATGACCAGAGAGGAAGGTATAATATCAAATATTGAATATGAGTCCCCCCTTGGTAAAAGTGATCACTGTGTACTTATAATAGACCTTAAATTTTTTAAGTGTACCCCAGCGCTCATATGAGAAGTTTTATTATGATAAAGGGGACTATGAAGCTATGCGTACATTTTTAGGGAGTATCGAATGGGAAGAAGGATTCAAACACTGCAAAGATAATGTAGAGGAACAGTTGAAGATGATCACAGAAAATTTTCAGTTAGCAAAACAAAAATTTATCCCCAGTAAGATCATTGATACTGCAGGACAACGACAATATAATACACCACTTGACATGAAGACACGACAAGCAGTGAGGAAGAAACATAGAACATGGCAAAGGTATATTGAGACCATGGATCAACAGAAATATAAAGAATATGCCAGGGCAAGAAATAAGGCAAAGTCTATGACGAGGAAACTGCAGAGGGCAGCGGAAAGGGAAATTTCATTAAGTGTAAGGGAGAACCCAAAAAACGTTTGGAAATATGTGAAAAGTAAAGTGAAGGTAAAGAGGTGTAGCTGATCTATACATATCAGAGTCAGGGGACAGAGAAGAATTGACAAAAACAGATGGTGAGAAAGCACAGGTACTAGCTGATTTCTTTAGTAGTGTATTTATAGAGGAGCTTGATTCAGTTCCACCACCCATCGCAACCAGAAATTATGGAAGTAGACTTGAGATGGTTGAGATAACTGCTCATGAAATTAAGGAGAAACTGAAAAATCTCAAAGTGGATAAATCTCCTGAACCAGATGAAATACAACCGAGGATATTAAAGGAACTTAGTTCTGAGCTTGCAGAGCCCCTGAAAAGCTTATATAATACATCACTTCGAACGGGAAAGGTACCAGAAATATGGAGACAGGCTACAATATCGGCTATATTTAAGAAAGGCTGTAAGAAAACGCCAAGCAACTATAGACCGGTAAGCTTAACATGTATATTATCTAAAGTAATGGAGTCTATAGTGAGAGATAAAATGGTTCATCATATGTCAGCAAACAATTTGTTTAGCCAGAGTCAGTTTGGCTTTATCAGTGGGAGGTCAATTACACTACAGTTATTAAAGGTAATGGATACATGGACTGAAATACTGGAAGGTGGAGGAGAACTTGATGTAGTGTATCTAGATATAAAAAAGGCATTTGACACTGTCCCACACAACAGATTGATGATGAAGTTAAAAGCCTATGGAATGGGAGATCAACTTGTATACTGGATTAAAGCCTTACTAAACAGAAGAAAACAGAAAGTGGTTGTTAGAGGTTCCTCGTCAGAGTGGAAGGATGTTGTCAGTGGAGTGCCTCAGGGAAGTGTTATTGGACCATTACTGTTTGTGATATATATTAATGACTTGCCAGATAATATTGAGTCATCGGTATACATGTTTGCTGACGACACTAAATGTTTTAAGGAAATTGGAAGTTCTGGGGACCAAGGATCACTCCAGAGGGATTTGGACAGGCTACAAAGTTGGTCAGTGGATTGGTTATTGGAGTTCCATCCAGCGAAGTGCAAGGTTATGACAGTGACAAGGCAAAGGAATCAACAAGTGGAAAGAGAATATTTTATGCAGAAGGAAGACCAACCTGTAAGTCTTGAACGAGTGGATAGTAAAAAGGATCTCGGAATAATAGTAGACCAGCATCTTACATTTGAACAACATATTAATGACAAAATAAATAAAGCCAATAGAACAATGCGACTCATCAGAAGGTCATTTGTGGATTTAAATAAAGAAAATTTTATTAGATTGTATAAAGTACTGGTGAGACCACAGCTGGAATTTGGAAATGTGATATGGAGTCCGAGTAGAAAGAAGGACATCACTTCCCTGGAAAATGTGCAAAGGCGATCAACGAGAATGGTAAATGGACTTAGACACCTATCGTACCAAGAAAGGTTAAAGGAACTTAGTTTGCCAACATTGGTGTATAGGAGGTTAAGGGGTGAAATGATAGAGACCTATAAGATTGCAAGGGGGAAATATGACACCAGAGTGGCTCCAGTGCTTGACTATAATGTACGTGAAGAATTAGTGACAAGAGGACACCAATACAAATTGAATAAAAAGAGGTGCAACACAAGGATCCGTCAAAACAGTTACATGAATAGGATAGTAAATGTATGGAATAGTCTTCCCTCCTCTGTAGTAGAGGCCCCAAGTATTTATACATTTGAAAAGAGACTTGACCGCCACTGGCAGCATCAAGAAGTGTTTTTTAACTATGAAGCAAAGTTGTCTGTTTCGCCACAGATGTCCATATCATAGTTTTTTTTGAGCTGTTACTGAAGATCTGGATATAGAGGCCCTTGGGCCTGCGTCCAGCACTCACCTAAGTATACCTAAGTATGTGATAGGCCTCACACTGTAGTGACACGACTAGCCTGATGGGTGAGCCTCCCATAACCCACTTAGCCAGGGGGGCACCTCTTTGGCCCACTGGTAAAGGAGTGGCTCTCCCGTTACGGGGCAGGGCGGCGGCAGGTGCACGTCAGGCATTGAGAAGTCAACCTTTCAGTGGTTTCTGGAAAATAAAACTTTCTCCATAATAAACAGCATCATATTTTGCACTGAAATAAAGCGTGTCTCAAAATTAGTACCACCTAGGCTCCTGTCCTTCCCTCAACAACCCCCGAGCAGCCACCTGAGACCCCAAAAGCTGGAAATGTGTAAGCTTGGGTGTGATTCTGAAATAATACCAAGCTGTCACCTCAGCCATAAAAAGCCTGAAACAGGTAAACTTGACATGGGGCAGCTTGGGTGTGATTCTGAAATAATACCAAGCTGTCACCTCAGCCATAAAAAGCCTGAAACAGGTAAACTTGACATGGGGCAGCTTGGGTGTGATTCTGAAATATTGCTGACCCATCACCTGAACCGGTAAAATTCTAGTGTTTGCCCATACTCCCCCCTCCCCCCCATACAAGCCTGGGGACCTGGTGGGAATGCGGGGTTTCGGGTGGGGGACACGAAATCCGTCGCATTCGCGTATTTTTTTAGTGTGTGGGGGGGGGGGGATAAAAACTCCCTAGATCCAGGGAAATTCCTTAAATTTAGGGAATTTCTCCTCCACCACTAAAATAAGCGTTTGCGACGAATTTAGTGTTTCCCATACGAAAACCACGCACTCAGTGGATCCCCAAGCTTGTTTTGGGAGAGAAGCGTAGTGAACCCACCAAACGATGCTCACCTCACCATCTGGCGTGGCACCGGCGGCCATCTGTGCTCACATAAACGCCTCCACCACACTCATGCCCTCTCTCTCTAGCAGGCTGTCACCTCATCGCAAGGTTTCTGTCCGCCAAGTAGAGTCCGTGGCACCAAACACAGTGTATCTTCATTGTTTATCACTGACACAAGTAAAACCACCGGCTAGCCGGGATCCATCCAACACCGCGCCTTTAACACTACTGCGGCTTGTGCAGGAAGTGCAGGCTCTCGAACCTCTTGCCCGAGCTGTTCGAACACGTGAATCCCTACTGACCGGATTTTGAGTCTGCTTCACGGGCTCGTATTCCCAGTATACAAGGTGATTGTGGATATTGACTCCGCGCCTCCAGAATACGATAATACGCCTCCATATTTCACAGTAAAAAAAAAGCACTTAAAAGTAAAGAAGCCAAATTAATACCCTTCCCGCAACGATCTTGGGGGAGCTGCGTGAACTCGGGGTATTTGGGTGGGGGAGCATATTTAAACTACTCCAACCGAGCTTTACGACCTGGGGCCGTATACACAAACGTTCTCAGCATCGCTAAGTGCACTTAACGGCAAAGAATCGTTAAGTTTTCTACTTAGCGCTGGAGCTGGAGCACTTAGCGGGCGGAAAATTTAAGGCGGGGAAGGGGCTCCCTTAGCACCGTTAAAAATGTATAAGTATTGCAAAATGGCGGATTACAGCGGGAGGGAAGGCATCACCTCCTAATATATCTGCCTCGTCAAGATGAATTGGAGGCGTTTAAGGATTTGAAACTCATCCTGAAATATCTGTGGACTGTGCTGACCGTGCTGAGATGAGTGGTTCGGCGAGGCGGACCTTGGAAACACCTACATGGCCATCACGACTGAAGTGGTGTTCACCGACAGGTAAAATGCAGGTGCAACCTTCACAGACTGACAGAGATTGAGTGATAACAGACACTGGAGACCCTCCAGGCGATGGCTGGTGACCGCCTGCCACCATCCACAGGCTGTCACACAAGGAGCCCTGGGAGTAACCTTGCCGGAAGCCCCGCGGGCCGCAGTACAGTGTGTGGCTGGCGTTATACAGCCCCCAGCCATCGCCTGGAGACATCCAGTGTCTGTTATCACTCACCTCAGGTAGTCTGTGAAGGTCCAGTCATCACTGGTGCACGTGTATCTTACCTGTGATCAACACCGGCAGCCACAGACTCCTGCCCAAGGAACGAACACAGGTGAGCCAATATTTTACCTCGCCAGACTTATCCTTTAGAATAGATAGATAGAATAGAAACTCTTTTAACCTAACACACCTGTTAATCTTGTGACTGACTTCAACAAACGTTTCCCACCAACCTTACCCAACCCAAAACAATACCTATTTGGGTCACTAGTGTCTGTTATTTCATTATTACCTCACTAACCTCCCAGCGGCGATAAGCCAAACCTAATCATATTAACCTAACCTGGGTAAATTTATCATTGACATATAGTTATTTCAACTTAATCTGTTATTTAAGATAGCCAGTGTTAACCAAATCAACTATTATTTAGAAAAGTTGATATTTTTAACCTAACGTTAAGTGTCCTAACAAAATTACCTTCCTTTGCTTATTTTTAGTAACCAAACCAAATCAATTTGACGTATCGGTAGCTCTTAAAGGGAATCCCTGGGTGTTGCAAAATGATACTATACCCATGCTAGCTAGCATTCTAGTATTGTTTTATTTGCTTTGGTCATGTCTTTTTTTTCACATTTGAAATTAATTAGTTCACAGTATATTATGGCTTTTCTTATTTGCAGCTTCCTTTCTTATGAAGATCTAAAAGTGAATTTTATGATTATTCTCAGTCTTACTTCCAAATAGCTATAAAAGTCAATCAACAATGCTAAAATCTTTATGAACAAAAAAAATTGCAAATTGGTCCATGAGTCAAGAGTTTTGACTTCTGGACAAGTATAGATATAGATATAGGGCAGGTGCCAAAGCATTTCTAATTGTAATGTATCTATTTGCAGTGATCGTGATGACATTGACAACAACGAGCAGGTCCTCCTAGACCTAGAGTGACCTCAAGCTGGTATTCGCCACATAACATTATTGTTTAATCATTTAGTTTTGTCATCCAGCATCAAGAAATCATTCCCATGCAAGAATATAATGCACAATATAAGAAACTTCACTTGCTAGGAAATAAGACAATGTTGCCAGCCCATATAGTGTGCACTGTGCAGTAAATAACTCATGTAGATAATGCCTGTTATTCTATCACATACTTCTGTCGATGCAATGTCTTTTAGTTCTTGCTAAGGGTATATTAATTATTAATCCATTCTTATTTCTCCGACCACCATTTCCTGTGTCAATACGTTAGTCAGTTCAGTACTTTTATTTTCTTAGCTTGTGTTTTGCAATTCTTTGCCAGTTAAATCACTGGACACATCTTAATAAATAATACAGATTTAATTATCATATATCAGTCCCATAAGTTTATTTCAGATGCTCTTAAAACAACATCTGTCCATTCATAGTCCAGCTTAACCTGGTAGCAGCAACAGGCCAAATTTGTGGCTTTACCGTGTACCAGCAACGGGCCACATTTTGCCATGATATAAACCCCCCAAAAAAGATGATGCATAAACTGATCACAAATGCATTGATATATATTATGAAATGGTTTGCGTGAGTGATGATTTTTTCTCATTTTTCTTGCTCGGAGGGACCTTTAAGAAACGTGATCCCTGCAGCTACCAGGTTAACCTCTTTTAGTATAGTACACTAATCAAGAAAAAACATCCCGATTAATATATATATATATATATATATATATATATATATATATATATATATATATATATATATATATATATATATATATATATATATATATATATATATATATATATATATATATATATAGATATATATATATATATATATATATATATATATATATATATATATATATATATATATATATATATTATGTAGTTTATTTGAACTTGTACTCATATTTCAGGGCCAAACATGATGTGGAAGAAGAAATCAGTTGTCTCCATCAGTCGGGTTTGTGCCATGGCAGCTTTCTCCAGCTGTCCGGCAGAGGTCCAGTCCATGCCATGGAGAAATTCAGCCCCCAACAAGGAGATGGCATGCCAGAGATGGATCTGCAGCTTCTCCTCCAATCAGTCAATCCTTGCAATCCCTTTTCTCTTTTCTCTCCTTCTGTACCACCATGCTTACACATAACTGCTCCAAGGTACTTAAAATCATTAACCTCCTCCATTTCTTCACCATTCAAAATTATTTGGCATTCTTTTTCACATTCAATGGGCACTCTATATGGGCATACAAAATCTACAACCTCCCTTCTACCCTGCTCACTCACTCTGCTCACAAACCATCACTTTACTTTTGTTGACATTTATTTTCAACTTTCTCCTTTTACATACACTATCAAACACTGACCAAATTTTGTAAGTCACTTTCATTTTCTGCAATGAGCACTGTGTCATCAGCAAATAAGATTGAATTCATCACCCACTTCCTTCCCTCCCTCAGCATACATTTTTACTTCAATTTCCCCAACTTTGCTCTTCATTTTTCATAACACCATCCATATAGATATTGAACAACCATGGTGACATGACACACCCCTGCCTTAAGCCCACTTTCATCTCAAAATGTTCACTTGTTTCTCCAGTAATTTTGACACATGCAGATGCATCCTCATAGAAAGACTTTATTGCATTAAGCAGTTTTCCTCCCACACCATATACCTTTAAGATGTCCCATGTACAATGCCAGCCAATCGACTCTGTCATAAACTTTCTCTAGAATACCTAGATCCATGAAGGCAGCATAGTATTTTTTACTTTTGCTAATATTTTTTCTACTACCAACTTGAACGAAAAATCTGATCCACACATCCCCTTCCCTCCCTGAAGTCTCCTTGTTCTTCACTGATTTTCTCTTCTGTAAGTCTTTGCACAATCTCAATTAGGACTTTTCCATATACCTTTCCAGGTAGCCTACACTCAGCAGACTTATACCCCCACAACTCCCACCTCCCCTCTCCTGCCCCTCCCCTTGTAAACTGGGACCATGATGGCTTTTATCAAGTCTGCTGGGACCTCCCCCCCCCCCCCCCCCTCCCAGGCCACTTCACATATCTTGACCATTCATATAGTAACTTCATCTCCACACTTCAACACTTCTGCTGTGATTCCGCTCAATTCATTCAGCATCATCATCTCATCAACGCCTGCTCCTAGGAGCTCCCACCAGGGGATTGCCACGGCAGAAGTTTCCATCTTTCTCTATCCAGACACTCCCTCCTTGCCCGCTCAAAGTTTCTCCAGGATCTTTCACCCTTCTCCTTAACGTACTATTGCACCCTATCCCTCCATTTCACTGGAGGTCGTCCTCTAGCATTCCCTCCCTCTATCTCACTCACATACACCCTTCTGGTCATCTTACTCTCCTCCACTCGCTCCATGTGGCCAAACCACTTTAAAGTCTGTCACTTCACTTCTTCCACCACTCCACACTTCTTCCCTTCACCACCGTGACACATTCCAAAACGCCTGTTCACACTTTCATTACTCATTCCATCCATTCTACTCACACCACAAGCACTCCTCAAATAACAAATTTCCACTACCTGCACTCTAGACCTCTGACTTTCATTCCAGGCCCATGTTTCACTTGCATATTCAGGGGGGAGGCGGTGGCTGAATCGACAGAGTAACAGCACCGCGTTCAGGAGGACGCGAGTTCAATCCCCGCCCGGTGCCACCAAGCTGGGATTTTTCAGCCGCCGTCGAGTGGCTTAAAACTACCCACATGCTGTCCAGAAGACCACCTATCAACCCGGACTCTAGATTCTAGGATTAAAGATGAGCTCCGGGAGGGCAGCATGAGCCAATGCAAGATGGCGCCACTATAAACACTCGCCTGTGCCAGAACGGGCTGGGCCGACCATCAGGACCCACCGGGAAGAAGCCTACCAGCGCTATAGGCCGCGACGTAGAAAAAAAAAAATATGTGAGGGTTGGTACTATTATTGTATTTTTAACTGATAACTGATCCAAGGGACTTAAACTCATTGACCTCCTCCATTTCTTCACCATTCAAAATTATTTTGCATTCTTTTTCACATTCAGTTCCCTCTCTATATGGGCATTTAAAATCTACAACCTCACTTTTACTCCCCTCACAAACCATCACTTTACTTTTGTTGACATTTACTTTCAGCTTTCTCCTTTTACATACACTATCAAAATGAGCACCGTGTCATCAGTAAACAGGATTGAATTCATCACCCACTTCCTTCCCTCAGCATACATTTTTACTCCAACTTCCCCAACTTTGCCCTTCATTTCTCTCATGACACCATCCATATAGATATTGAACAACCACGGTGACATGACACACCCCTGCCTTAAGCCCACTTTTAACTCAAAATGTTCACTTGTTTCTCCAGTAATTTTGACACATGCAGATGCATCCTCATAGAAAGACTTTATTGCACTGAGCAGTTTTCCTCCCACACTGTAAATCTTTAAAACATCCCACAATGCAATCCAATCCAATTGACTCTGAAGGAAAATATCTGATTGATTCCATCAGTTCCTGCCGCTTTTCCATTTTTTAATCTTTTCATTGCTTGATTTACTTGTTCATATGTTATACTTCTTTCTTTATATACTCCTCCTCTACCTCCACTCAAAACTGTTGTTGTTACAGCTGCTGGACGTCCATCATCAAAATTCATTAAGTTTTCACAGCTTCCCCGTCTTTCAACATCTTTCCATTCTCATCCATAACTTCATTAATTTTACTTGGGGAGATATTATTGGGGTGATGCATTTCTTTCATTTTTTACTTCTTTCCAATATGATTTCCTGTTCCCTTTATACTTTTCACTTAGTCTTTTTCCAAAGTCTTCATCATCTCTCTTCTTGCTTTCTTTTATTGCTTGTTTTAATTTCATTTTGCATTCTCTATATTTCTTTTTCCTTTCCCTTTTTACTTGCTCAGCCACATTTCTTTCGTGAGTTTTCTTAAAAAGTTCCCTTTATTCTTTTACTATCCTCCTTATCTCTTCAGTCTACCGTGAATTTCCTTGTATTTTTCCATCCCTCACCACTTTCATTCCTACCACTTTTTTGTTGTAGTTAACACTACTTTGAATGTTCCAAAAACTTTTTCAATATCTATCTGTACTATCTTTCACACTTTCCCATTTTTCACTTAAGGCCTCTGCCATTTCATGTTATACTCATCTTTTATTTCTTTTCCTGTAACTTTTCTATCTTCAGTACTTCCTTTTTTACTTCACCTTTCTTTTCAAACACCCACTTTTGCAAGATGGTCAGAGCCATCGAACATTCCGCTCACTACCTTCGCGTCACAAATATCCTTTCTCAGTCTTCCATCTACTGCCACATAATCAATTAATCCTTTCTGCTCATAATCCCCCTCCTCCATGTGTATATGTGGATATTATAGACAACAGTAATAAAGCCCCACACATCAGAAGCTGTATTGCTTTGCCTGGGTTATGCAGATGCTGTAGTATTAGTGGAAGGACTTTGCCTGATCCTAAATGACTTTGGTATGGAATGGAAACTTATCTTTAAACATAATAATGGAAATTCACACCAGCAGTAGGACAGCGGGTGCTGGGAAACAATATCTTAGAGGTAATAGAAACACAAGGTTATTTAGGATTTGAGATAAGCAAGGAGGCCATAGGAGAAAGCACAAAGAAAAGTAAATGAAGCCAAGGTAGGGAAAATGACGGGTGTTAACATCAGCGGTAGAGAAGGGAAATTAGCCAGTATGAATATGGAAGTTGCCTTTGGATGGGGAAGGTAGTAGCCCCACAGCTATCTTGTATGGGTCAGCAGGACTAACACTGAAGATGTCGGGAGATTAGAAGTCATTCAAGACCAGTTGGCATGATAGTGTTCACATGCTCTCGGGAAATGGGGTGGAGCTTCAGAGAAAGGTTAACAAAGGGGAAGCTTAGTTTCAAAGAGAGGAAATGAGTGAACACTGGTGGGCCAAATTAATAAAACACTGGAAGACAATCCCCTTTGGAGAAAGGAAATATACAGAGAGGGAAAGCATATGATGACACTGGAGCAGAGTGAAACAATGTGCATGGAAGACCTGTCAAAGATAGTTGAGAAAAGTGGCCTCCATGAATGGAGAAGTACCTATACCTATCTATAGTACAGCAGATAGGTGTAGAAGCTCGGGAAACATTAGAACATTTTATAATAGTACTAGTGATTGTGTGCCTTGACCCACTGAGGCAAAGATATACCAGAGTAACCTGACTGAAAGTTGATATATATCAAAATAAATAGACAAGAAAGTCACTGAACACACGAGTCTGAAATTATGGTAGCCATCTCACGTGAGGCTAATGCATTATGTGTTGTATGTTGGTCTCTGAATACAGTACAGTGACAAACAGCTTGAATATTGAAGAAACTTCAAACTACGTACTGAAGTGTGTGAATTAACGCATCTTAGCACATTGCATTTTGGCGGTAGAGGGGTCAGGTTAGGTTGGCTATAGGCTAGGTATAGTTAGGTTTGATCAGGTCTGGTTAGATTTAGTTTTTTTATGACTTGTTTACTTTTATTATTTGGTAATTCCGTGTGATACGCCTTTGTTGTCACCGGCGGCTGAGGAGACGACGTCGAGGCAGTAATATACATATTTTACCAGAATACATAAAAGAATAGTGGAGGTACACCGGAAACATGAAAAGATGCACCTATATAACGATCATGGGCAATGAAGACCACAAGAGGAAGAAGAAGAAGGCTCGTTGATGTCGATCATTAACTCCATTGATGTGTCTATTGTTTCCAAACAAGCTTTTGTGTACAGATAGATAACGTGTTGAATTCATTATAGCTATTTCATCTCTGCATAACATGCACTGTGCTAGCTATATACAATGCTTTTGCAAGTTGTCATTTTGCTAGGCGATGCACTTCATACCGGTATTTTGCTCAAAAAATACCTAGCTTAGAGTCTGCTAAGGGGAATTCTAAGTAATACTTAAGGGCCTATGCTTAGCTAAAAGTTGTTAAGTGCAGGGCTTAGTAATATTCTTAGAATATTGGTGCATACAGCCCCTGGTCTCACATGCGTGGGCTAATGGCTAACTAAGCGTACCATCGCTAACCAAGCGTACCATCGGTAATAGTGTTAGGTAAAGCTGCGTGTTCTAAAAAAAATAATAACCACGCGTGGTGGACCTGGTCTCACATGCGTGGGCTAATGGCTAACTAAGCGTACCATCGCTAACCAAGCGTACCATCGGTAATAGTATTAGGTAAAGCTGCGTGTTCCAAAAAAAAAAAAAATAAATAACCACGCGTGGCGGACCTGGTCTCACATGCGTGGGCTAATGGCTAACTAAGCGTACCATCGCTAACCAAGCGTATTATCGGAAATAGTATTAGGTAAAGCTGCGTGTTCTAAAAAAAAAAAAAATAACCACGCATGGTGGACCTGGTCTCACCTAGCGTATCATTGCTAACCGGATCGTTGGCAACGCTGCTCATATTGCAATGGCGTCGCCATGTACACACATCGTCCGTATGTATAATATGCCCTTAAGTACAATATGGAGGCGTAATATCGTATTTTCGAGGTGCGGACTGATTTTCAATAATTACCTTGCGTGGTTTCCGTACGTCCTAAAAAAAAACCCGGAATGTATGAAATTTCCCTACATCTAAGTAATTGTAAGGAATTTCCCTACATCTAGGGTATTTTTCAAACCCTCATAACTCAACAACTATGCATTTGCGACGCATTTCATGTTTACCACCGCATTCCCCGAAGTCTCAATGGCCCCCTAGCCAATTTTGGTTGCGAGGGGTGAGTATGGGCAAACACTAGAATAATACCCCTGAACCTCCCCAAAAAGCTTGTAATAGGTAAGCTTGAAATAGATAACCTTGTAATACGCACTGGGTGGGCGTGGAGGCGTGGGGGCACTGGGTGGGCGTGGAGGCGTGGGGGCACTGGGTGGGCGTGGAGGCGTGGGGGCACTGGGTGGGCGTGGAGGCGTGGGGGCACTGGGTGGGCGTGGAGGCGTGGGGGCACTGGGTGGGCGTGGGGGCACTGGGTGGGCGTGGAGGCGTGGGGGCACTGGGTGGGCGTGGAGGCACTGGGTGGGCGTGGAGGCGTGGGGGCACTGGGTGGGCGTGGAGGCGTGGGGGCACTGGGTGGGCGTGGAGGCGTGGGGGCACTGGGTGGGCGTGGAGGCACTGGGTGGGCGTGGAGGCGTGGGGGCACTGGGTGGGCGTGGAGGCGTGGGCGGCGTGGCAGACTCCGCAGCTTCTTCTTCTTCTTCTTCTTTTGACCTGTAACGCTTTGTATCGCTTCTTAGGTCCTCCTCCTCTCGTTCCTCCCTTCTTATTCACACAACTTTCTTTTCAGCGTTATGTAATTTTCTAACCTGAAATAAAGCCACTTATATTCACTTATTCAGACATTTGTGCCCTTTTTTCCCAGCACTGCGCGAGGAACACTTTTGCCAACTTTACCATTCTTCTTCCGTTGATCTTGACCTTGATCTTGATGTCACAGGCAAGGAGAAGTGGGCGATTATGGGAGATCTAAACGGACACATTGGACTCAATAATGAGAGAACTAACACAAATGGGATGATGATCCTGGATTTTGCAGAAAATAGAAAATTAAGAATTAAAAACTGGGAACTGGAAAACACTATTACATGGAGAGACAGAGGTGCAGAGTCAGCCATAGATTACATTTTAGTGAATGAAGAAGTGATGAAAAAGAAGTGCTTGATCTGGAAAAATGAAGAAATTGACATCTCAGACCATGTGCTGATAGGGGTAACCTGTGGTGAAGGGAGGAAAGAAAGGGGAGAAAAAAAGACCCGATGGAGAGAAAAGTGGAATTTATCAGAAGCTGACTGGGAGACATATAGCAGGAGACTGGATGAACAAATGCAGGGATGCAGTGAGAAAGGGGAGGCAACAATAACCCAGTGGGAACAAAGAATAAAAAGAACAATACTAAAAGAAGCAAAGAAAAATGTTGGAAACAAAAGATTCAAAGAAGGGAAGACAAGGCTAAAAGGATGGTGGGACAAAGAGGTGGAAGAAGCTTGGAGCACCAGGAAAAAAGAGAACAGGAAGCAGAGACCTGAGCAAAATGATGACGAAGCAAGGGGAACAGTACAGACAAAAATGGCAAGAGGCTGGGACACCTACAAGAAGGAGAAAAAGAAAACACAAGAAGATAGCAATATGGGAGGAGGAGCAGGCTCAGAAACTGAACGAGATACCTCCAAGAGAAAGAGAGAAAGAGGGATGGAAAAGACTGCGGAGAAACCTGAGAGGTAGAGAAACGAACTTCTGAGGATAGAAGGAA
Source organism: Eriocheir sinensis (assembly GCF_024679095.1). Classification (NCBI taxonomy): domain Eukaryota; kingdom Metazoa; phylum Arthropoda; class Malacostraca; order Decapoda; family Varunidae; genus Eriocheir; species Eriocheir sinensis. Next base: position 2,192,396 of record NC_066577.1, read on the forward strand.
GAGAAAGCACCAACGATGAAGAGATAAGAACGGCAATAGAGGGATACTGGAGGAGCACAGTGCAGACCAACACTGAGGAAGACCAAACGGGAGGTCCAACAATATACAGTGACAAAAAAGAAATGGCTGGTGTTACAATTGAACTGAAGGATGTGGAAAAAGCACTAAAAGGTACAAAGAATGGAAAAGCAGGCGGAGCGGATGGAGTGCTCGGTGAATTTATAAAATATGGAGGAGAAAGACTCAAACACATCCTGCATGAAATGTTTCAAATAATACTGGAGGAGGGTGAGATCCCGCAAGACTGGAAAAGAAGCAGAGTAACACTGATTCACAAAGGAGGAGGGAAACCTAAGGAGGAAATAGAAAACTATAGGCCCATTTCAGTCATGAACATCATGGCAAAGATATTTGGAAAAATCTTGAATGAAAAGCTGAAAATGTGGGCAGAGGAATCCAAGGCGTGGGGAGAAGAACAGAGTGGATTCAGAGAAGGAAGAGGAGGGCTGGAAAATGTGTTGGTTCTTAAGGAAATAATAAACAGAAATAAGAAGCAAGGAAAAGAGCTGTACCTGATATTTATAGACATTGAAAAGGCATATGACACAGTGGACAGAAGCAAGCTAATGAAATTGTTAAAGCACATTGGAATAGATAATAAAGTGGCAGAGGTGATGAAGGAAATGTACAATGAAAATATGGTAAAACTCACTTTGGGAGACACCACCGCGGACTGGGCGGAGAACAATGTTGGAGTGAGACAGGGATGTGTGATATCACCAACATTGTTTAACTTTTATGAAGAAGAACTCCTGGTGAAAATAAGAAAAAGAGTAGGAGACAGAAAACTTGGGTGCTTAGCTAACGCAGATGACATTGTACTCATGGCAGGAAACAAGGCAGATATGGAGGAGCTACTGAGGATTACCAACGAGTATGGGAGGGAGTGGAAGATGAAATTCAGTGCCAGGAAATGTAAGGCCGTAGAATTTAACAACAATGCCAATAGCCAGTGGGTCCTGGGAAACACCATAATAGAGGGAGTGGAGAAGTACACATACTTGGGATTGGAGGTCAGCAAAGAAGGAGTAGGAGGAGAGAAACAAAGGAAAATAAACGAAGGAAAAGCCAGGAGGATGGTGGGCATGATCATGAACGCAGGCAGCAGGACTATTAATAAATACGAGGTAGGCAGGAGTATGTGGAAGGGGATAGCGGTGCCATACTGCCTGTACGGGTCAGAAATAACAGAGTACAGGGAAGGTGACCTGGCAAGACTAGAAAAGGTGCAGAACACCATGGGCAGATGGGGACTGGGTGCTCCTAGATGCACAGCCGTAGAGGCCTTAAGGGGAGACGTGACGGAGTGAGTGCCAGTGTTCCGGTTCCCAGTGCTTCAGTGCTTCTTTACTGAAGTGACTGTTAAAGTGTTAATGGTGATCAGTAAGAATAACTGAATAAGTAGTGATGGGCCAGTTCATGAGAGACCAGTGTTTGTAAACAAAAGCTCCAGCTTTTGACGGCGGGACATAAATAACACAACACCGGTTCAGGCGTTTCTAGTATTACCGTCTATATGTACGTGTCAACGTGTGGTTTTCAGGTTTTGTAAGTTTTCAAATATAGATAATGAAAATTTGAATTCATCTATGTTTTTTATTTGAAATATCAATATAGTATCGTTTTCGCCTATCGGACTTATCGCTAGCTAGTATCGGAATTGTGGATTTATATCGGGTATCGGTTATCGCCTACATGTGTGTCTCAAGTTAACGGATATCGGTTATCACCGATTTAATGCCGAGATTTTCTATTCTCTTTTTTCTATTACTCTCTCGGTCCCACACATCCTCTGCGTGTATCGAAACACACGAGAAATTAATCACAACAAGGAGAGGGTATTCCCCGGCTGCCTGGGATTGAACCTGTGACCAGCGTGACGGGAGAGCCACTCCTTACCGAGTCGGCCAAAGAGGTGCCCACTGGCTAAGTGGGTTATGGGAGGCTCGTTCATCAGGCCGTCGCCGCACTACACCGATAAGGTTTTCTATTATCAGTTATCGGGTATCGGGAATAAGGTTTTCTGTTATCGTGCCCACCTATGCTATTTAACCCTCTAGAGAAAGCACCATAGTCTGTCTAGGTCAGGGGTGTCCAAACTTTTTTTCACAGAGGGCCACATGCGGAAAATATACGAAGAGTCGGGCCACTCAGTATATTTATGGATGGAGATAGATTTTAGAGTTTATAGTTTTACAGGAACTACCACGTGTAGGTAAACTGGCCTCTTGCAGATTCCTTATTTTCTTATGTATGTATTTTTTTAAGGAATGTAAGTAGATATAGGCAAGTGTACCTTTAAAGGAATCTATTTTCTATAATGTCTTATTTTATTTATGTATACAGGATAAACTTTTGAATGCTGTTGCAAGAGGATCGAGCAGCATCATGCTCGTTAGAGAGAATTTGAATGTAAGCTTATAGTTTTCATTGTACTTATTATTATTACACAGCAAGATGTGAGGCGTTACAAAGGCAGCCCCAGGCTTACTACTGTGAGCCATAACAAAGGGACGGGCAGTCATTATTCTTGGATCTAAGGTTTAGGCTCTCCCACTGTGGCCAAGAAGGTATTTAGCATGTTTTGTATTTTTATACTGTGTCTAGAATATGCATATATAGACAATCAAGTGAATTATAGTGAGTATAAGCAATAAACATTACTTAAAGATGTGTGTACGTATTTTCTTTGTGTGTTAAATTCACTACAGAATCCTATAGAAGATATGATATTTGTCAATCAAAGACAAAGACAATGAAAGCCTGTTTAGATTCTATTTACGTTACCGCTCGACGTAAATACTTTCGATTTTATTTGCGTTACCGTTCGACGTGAATACTTCGTTTTCTATTTCATCTCTCCTCGCTCCACCTGCTGACGTCATTTTCTGCGCGCTGGTTTACCGTGTCCTTTGATCATGCTGCAGCCCACACCACACTGCCATGGCGTCGTGTAACAAGTCCCGCCAAGCAAATAAAGCGACTTTGCGCCTGCGCGTCTCGTTCACGATACCTTACCAGGATTAAATAAATTAACGATCAATAATTATCACCTAAGTTTATAAATAAAGAAGCTTATTGAAGTAACTATTTAGCAACGTGTATAAAAATAATTGTAAGAAGTCCGCAGTCACTTGTTGCCATGACAACGTTGACCGCTTTCTGTTCTGTGATCGGTGATCGGAAGTTGGTTTGTGAAGTTCCGATCTCCACAGTCCGATTACCTTTTACAAAGATGATCCAATCTTTGCACTCCGATCGCCAAGTGCTGTTCCGATCAAATCGGAAGATCGGACGATCGGACTGATATATATATAGGTATATATATATAGTTATATATATATATATATATATATATATATATATATATATATATATATATATATATATATATATATATATATATATATATATATATATATATATATATATATATATATATATATATATATATATATATATATATATATATATATATATATATATATATATATATATATATATATATATTCCGATGGGCACCGATCACTTTTTTGCTGTTCCGATCCTCGATCATCCGATCACTTTGAGCAACTGATCCGATTTCGATCATCCGATCAGTTTTTAAGTACTGCTGTCCCGATCACCTCATTCCGATCATCCGATCATCAAAACTTACAGTAATTATTATTATTTTTCATCAAATAGTAATTACAAGAAACACATACTCTAGGTGTTCTTTAAGTAATAATTTCAAATAAGTTATTACTGAATTATTTGCTAATAAATATCTTTATTTATCCTCTTTCTTTTGGTATATGGGACATGATAAAGAAAAAAAGTTAACTTAAATAAATGCCAAAAAAAAGAAGTTAACTTTTTTTGGCATTTATTAAAGTCTACCCTTTTATTCAGTTTCTGAAAGTATGAAAAAGGAATTATGTTCGCTATTTTAACTATTGTTTGAAGTTGATTTAGTTTTTTGACAAATATTTGTCATTTTTTTTATATTTTATCATCGACATTTAGGAAATACTTTTTGCTATCCTATAAAAAAGGATCGATAGTGAGCTATTCTTCCTGATTAAATAGATTTTTGAATAAAAGATATTAGTCCATAAATAAGTTAGTTACAAGAAGAACATAAGCAATAAGGTTTTGATTATAAGTGAGCCAGTGTGGTGTCATATGCCATCCACGTATCCTAAGACATCCCATCCTGATCTGCGCATGCGCGGAACCCGATGCCTACAAACACAGAGTGTTGATATCGTAGTTTGTCCAGGCAAGATGGCGGCAAGACAGCATGGCAGCTTTTATGGGAAAATGGCCAAATTCAAGGATGACATGGACCCCATAATTCAGATAGCCTGCCATTAAATGGAGAATCCGAGAAACATGACCATCAATCAGAATAGAGTGTAGGTTATCTCATTTATCACATTTACTGACATACAAGGTTTCAGGTTATTTCATTTATCACATTTACCGACATACAAGGGGTGTAGGTTATCTCATTTTTCACAATTACTGACATACAAGGGTAGGCGGTGGCTGAGTGATTAGCGTGCGGGGCCAGCATTCCTCACGCCATGGACAACGTCGATTCGAATCCCCACGCAGCTACCTGGGATCTATTTGTCACCGCCGAGTGGCTTAAGACTACCCACATGCTGACCAGAAGACCACCCATCAACCCGGACTCTAGAAGAAACCGTCCAAGCGAATCAAAAATGAGTTCCGGAAGGCAGCATGAGCCAAGCATAACTATATAGCGCCACTATAAAAACTGCCTGCCCCATAATGGGCTTGGGCCGACCACAAGGCCCCTGGTGGTTGAGATGTAAAAAAAAAAAAAAAAAAAAGTTACCTCATTTATCACATTTACCGACATACAACGTGTGTAGGGTACCTCATTAAACAAATTTACCGACATTCAGGGGGTGTAGGATATCTCATTAATCACATTTACCGACATACAAGGGGTGCAGGTTATCTCATTAATCACATTTACCGACATACAAGGTGTGTAGGGTACCTCATTAAACAAATTTACCGACATACAAGGTGTGTAGGTTGCCTCATTAAACAAATTTACCGACATTCAAGGGGTGTAGGTTATCTCATTTATCACATTTACCGACATACAAAGGGTGTAGGTTATCTCATTAATCACATTTACCGACATACAAAGGGTGCAGGTTATCTCATTTATCACATTTACCGACATTCAGGGGTGTAGGATATCTCATTAATCACATTTACCGACATACGTACAAGGTGTGTAGGGTACCTCATTAAACAAATTTACCGACATACAAAGGGTGTAGGATATCTCATTAATCACATTTACCGACATACGTACAAGGTGTGTAGGGTACCTCATTAAACAAATTTACCGACATACAAAGGGTGCAGGATATCTCATTAATCACATTTACCGACATACGTACAAGGTGTGTAGGGTACCTCATTAAACAAATTTACCGACATACAAAGGGTGCAGGTTATCTCATTAATCACATTTACCGACATACAAGGGGTGTAGGTTATCTCATTAATCACATTTACCGACATACAAGGGGTGCAGGTTATCTCATTTATCACATTTACCGACATACAAGGGGTGTAGGATATCTCATTAATCACATTTACCGACATACAAGGGGTGTAGGTTATCTCATTAATCACATTTACCGACATACAAGGGGTGTAGGATATCTCATTTACCACATTTACTGACATACAAGGGGTGTAGGATATCTCATTAATCACATTTACCGACATACAAGGGGTGTAGGATATCTCATTAATCACATTTACTGACATACAAGGGGTGTAGGATATCTCATTTACCACATTTACCGACATACAAGGGGTGTAGGATATCTCATTTACCACATTTACCGACATACAAGGGGTGTAGGTTGCCTCATTAATCACATTTACCGACATACAAGGGGTGTAGGATATCTCATTTACCACATTTAGTGACATACAAGGGGTGCAGGTTACCTCATTTATCACAGTTACCGACATACAAGGGGTGATCTCATTTATCACATTTACCGACATACAAGAGGTGTAGGATATCTCATTTACCACATTTACTGACATACAAAAGGTGCAGGAAGAAACTTTCATATTTCAAGCAATTTTCAGATTCAAAACATACGTCATCATTTACTTTTAAAAAGATAAAAAAATAAACGATAGGCAGTCCACAAAGACACGGTACCGTGTCGCAATTCATCCATCCACTGTTTGGAAACAAAGCCCGCGCATGCGAAGATCGGATGGGATGTCTTCGGATACGTGGATGGCAGATGACAAAACACCGGGTAGGACACGTAGCAATGGGTTTAAGTTGTATAAGTTCAGGTTCAACAAAGACATAGGCAAGAGTTGGTTTACCAACAGTGGTGGATGAGTGGAACAGAAGTAGAAATCATGTGGTGAGCGACAACACGATAGATACATTCAAGAAGAGGTTATAGATAAGTTCTTGGATGGGAGGGGTATGGGGCGTAAGTTTGGTGTCGTGTTCTGGGCGGCATGTTGCGCCGTCTCGCGAGACCTTCCTCTTCCTCCTCCTGTTGCGGGGGGAGCCCGACGGGTGGGGGGTGGGGGAGTCGAGGGAGGCAACCCCCAGTTAAGAATGTGGGGGGTCGAGGCAGGGCGAAGCCCCCCCTTTTAGCTTTGGTCTCCTTGGTTTCTCGAAAAGGAACTGACGCTTCCGCCATTAGAGGCTGGTAACACTGCAGCAGAAAATGCATAACTGGCAACTGAGGCAGGCGACTCGGTTACTGGAGTGAGCGGAAGCCCACTACTGCCAAGGCAAGTATAGAGAGGTATCGTCACTCAAATAGAACGTGAAGAACCAAATTTTGAAATAAGCTTTTTTATTAAGACCTCTCGGATGTTTTTTATGTTATAAACTACTACAATAAAATAAAATATTTTTTGTTATATACCCTATGAAGCAATTGTCGGTGAATAGAAATATAAATAGAAATGTTCACGGCATCTCATCCTGGACGATGATTGGCTGGCGTCTCGATAAGCTCCGCCCCTTCCTCGAGCCTAATTAAGCCCCGCCCCATCCTCGTTGTCTGCCCAAACAGAAGGCTTCACACCTCACTCCCACCCTGTTTCCTGACCCCAACATTCATTTTTACGAAAAACTGAGACCACCATCATCTTCCTGAGAAAATTCTTCATCACACTAGCATAAAATTGTAACAATGATGTAAAATTACACATACGAAAATCAGAGTTAAGTGAAGGATGGAGTAAACATTTTCTTGCACTTATTTCCCTTCAACTCCTTAGTACTCAGCTGATTTTCGACCCATCACTTTTTTAAGCACAGATCCTAAATCTGCATGCTTTTCTGCTTCTGATGATATGTGGTACGTCCCGAGGTAAAAAATATGCATAGGGTCAAAATCGCCTCTGAACATAAGCCGCGCCGTGACAGCGTTCATGCGCATCGGCATTTGTTTCCTCAAGTCTGACTCGCCGCTCACGCACAGCCCCAAGGCCACGGCGTGAGGTGAGCGGCGAGCACAGAGTTATATTATATTATATATTATAATATATTATAATATTATAATATATTATTATATTATATATATAACTCTGTGGCGGCGAGCCTGACTTGAGTAAACAAAAGCCGATGCGAATGAACCCCGTCACGGCTCAGTTAAGAATGCAGGTTATTTTGTCAGAAAAGGGTGGTTTTGAACCGGTTGGGCAGACGACGAAGATGAGGCCAAACGTGAAGGCTATAGGAGTTGCCAACGAGTGATTTCCTCCCGCCTGTATGACGATACCTTCTCTATGCTTGCCGTGACTACCCACACCAGACTGTCATAGCGTCGTGTGACAAGCAAATAAAGCGACTTTGCGCCTGCGCGTCTCGTTCACGATACCTTACCAGGATTAAATAGATTAACGATCAATAATTATCGTTTAATATTATATATAAAGACGCTTATTGAAGTAACTATTTACGAACGTGTATAAAGATAATTGTAAGAAGTGAGTCGTGAGGTTTTGAAAATGTCCGGAGTCACTTGCTGCCATGACAACGGTGGCCACATTTTTTTCTGTGATCGGAAGTTAGTTTGTGAAGTTCCGATCTCCACAGTCCGATTACCTTTACAAGAATGATCCAATCTTTGTATTCCGATCGCCAATTGTTGTTCCGATCAGATCGGAAGATCGGACGATCGGACTGATGATCGGAAGTGCCCAGCTCTGATATATATATATATATATATATATATATATATATATATATACACACATATATATATATATATATATATATATATATATATATATATATATATATATATATATATATATATATATATATATATATATATATATATATATATATATATATATATATATATTGAGAGAGAGAGAGAGAGAGAGAGAGAGAGAGAGAGAGAGAGAGAGAGAGAGAGAGAGAGAGAGAGAGAGAGAGAGAGAGAGAGAGAGAGAGAGAGAAGAGATGGGTGTTGAAACAAAGAGGCTGTTGTGCTCCCATATCTCCCCTACAATCTGTAGTGTCAACAAAATTCAGAGGTGTCAGGGGTCAAAACAGGGTATCGTTGCCAAAAGTGGTCAATCTGCCTTCTTTTGATTATTGCGGGAGGACGGTAAATATTTATAATGGAAATAAAATACCAGAGACCTTATATTGATATTGGAGGCCTACCAAGGAAATCTCAGGTCTCAAGCAGGCCTAACCTGCGGTCAGTTTGTCACTCCGTGACGTCACACCAAGGCATTTTGGGGCCGAGACTAACGCCCCTTCCTCGCACTAGGTTGTGGGAGCGAGCTCATTCTCTGAGCGACATCGCCCCTTTCAGGTGCGCCAAAGGCAAGCCTGACAGATGGGAAGCTGGGCGTCGTCCAGACCAAGGCCAACATGCAGCAGTAAACACTTTTGAAGCTGCGTTGTGGAGGATTGCCTGTGGCAGGGTGTGTGAAGAGAGGAAGGAAAGGAGAAGGCCAAAAGGGTGGTATGTGTGTTGTTCTCAGGGGTAACAATGGATAAGCGCAAACACTCACTAGTTTAGTTAGGACTTAATTAAGGTGAGGAATGGTGGAGTCTGTGTTTCCCCGTGTGGGTGGAAACAGTTATTATGTTGGTGCTACTTATTGCCATGTGTGCATGCTAGGTTAAGGTGTTAATGTTAACCTGTGTTCATGGTATTTACAAGTGTAATTAGTGATGTAAGATACGTAAGCTAACCTCTAATAAGTGGACCCTGTCCTATGACCCTTAGTTCACCATCAGAATCCCTAAACAATAACTACCTCAAGTAGCTTTCTTAAAGTCGGGTTACCTATATTACTTGGACAGGTGATGATCCTGGGTGCGATAATGGTGCCTTATAAGAAAAGTGAAAGTGTTAAAATCATCTGAGGGAACAACACAAGGTGACCCAATAGCCATGGCTATGTACGCCCTGGGCCTATCAGTCCTCCAAAATGAAATCGCGTTCGCAGAAACACGGGTGAAACAGGTGGCTTATGCGGATGACCTCTCAGGTGCTGGTAAAATCTCAGACTTAAAAGGGTGGTGGGACACTGTGAACACCTCCGGCCCTGAGATAGGATACATCCCTAACGCCATCAAGTCTGTTCTTATTGTCAAACCTGAACATTATGACCATGCCGCAGAAACTTTTAGAGGAAGTGGCGTCATTGTGACAAAAGACGGACAACGACACTTAGGTGCAGTGATCGGGACAGAGGTATATAAGAAGGAGTACGTGGGAGACAAAGTAGCTGAATGGGTGAAGGGAGTAGAAGCTTTGTCTGCCTTTGCCAAGACTGAGCCACACGCTGCCTATTCAGCATCCAACATCGGTGGACGTTCCTAATGCGCACCACCCCCGGCATCAGTCCACTATTCCGAGCACTGGAGAATGCCGTCAAGAATGTATTCTTGCCGGCGCTGGTGAAATCTCATGCTTTGGGGGAGGAAGAGAGGGATATGCTAGCACTTCCCCCAAGACTGGGTGGGATGGGGATCACCAACCCTGAGAAGCTGGCAGATAAGGAGAACCAAAACTCCATCAGCCTTACCAGGTCACTCATCAACAGGATCATCGCTCAGGAGGCAGAGGGCGAGATAGACCAAACAGAAATAAGAGATATTAAAGAAAAATCTCAGAAGAAAGGCAACAGGCCCAAAAGACGAGCTGGACCGTCTTACACACCACCTGTCCACAGAAATGGGTAAAAAATACACACAGCACAGGAGGCAGGCGCCTCTAACTGGCTAACGTCATTACCAATCAGAGCAAAGGGCTTCAGCCTCAACAAACAAGAATTTGTCGACGCCATTGCTCTGAGATATGGCTGGCCGATTGAGGGACTGCCTGATCTCTGTGCATGTGGATCACCAAATGATGTCACCCACACCATGACATGTAAAAAAGGAGGCTTCGTCTGTATTCGACACGATGAAGTGAGGGATCTGACAGCCAGCATGCTCGGGGAGGTATGCCAAGACGTCACTACCGAGCCGGCACTGCTTCCCCTGGACGGCGAACACCTTCGGTACAGGACAGCCAATACCTCACAGGAGGCACGGGTTAACGTAAGTGCCCGCGGATTCTGGGTGCGCGGACAGCGGGCGTTCATGGACATCCGCATATTCGACCCGATGGCTGCCTGTCATCGTGAGCTGCCCCTGCAAGCTACCCACCACAGGAACGAGCAGGAGAAGACAAGGGCATACGGTGAAAGAATCCAACTTGTGGATCAGGGCAGCTTCACCCCCCTCGTCTTCACCACATCCGGCGGGATGGGTCCCAGGGCCCAATGCTTCTACGCACGCCTCGCGGAACTAATCTCCGAAAAGAAGCATCAGCCAAGGAGTCACGTTGTCGCCTGGATGAGGTGTCGCCTCTCGTTCTCCTGCTCAGGTCGGCCATCCTATGTCTCAGGGGCACCAGACACTCTGGCCCAAAAGCCACCACCATCTCAATATGGACTATGAAGCCACAGTGGTGGAGAGTGACATTAGGGTGGGTCAGGAGTGGCTTAAGTAGGGAAGGAAAGGGGGATCTAGACGTAATAGATGATAGGTGATTTAGTGTCAGGTAGTATTAGCGATATGGTTGGATGCCACAGTCATTAGCGAACAGAGTTGGGGCTAATGACCTCCAAGCTATGGAGCCCTCCATGATTATGTGTCGGGAAAATAAACATGGGTGGAGGTATCATTTATGTAGTATGTAAAAAAAAAAAAAAAAAAAAAAAAAGTAGTAGTAGTAGTTGTAGTAGTAGTAGTAGTAGTAGTAGTAGTAGTAGTAGTAGTAGTAGTAGTAGTAGTAGTAGTAGTGGTAGTAGTAGTAGTAGTAGTAGTAGTAGTAGTAATAGTAGTAGTAGTAGTAGTAGTAGTAGTAGTAGTAGTAGTAGTAGTAGTAGTAGTAGTAGTAGTAGTAGTAGTAGGTAGTAGTAGTAGTAGTAGTAGTAGTAGTAGTAGTAGTAGTAGTAGTAGTAGTAGTAGTAGTAGTAGTAGTAGTAGTAGTAGTAGTAGTAGTAGTAGTAGTAGTAGTAGTAGTAGTAGTAGTAGTAGTAGTAGTAGTAGTAGTAGTAGTAGTAGTAGTAGTAGTAGTAGTAGTAGTAGTAGTAGTAGTAGTAGTAGTAGTAGTAGTAGTAGTAGTAGTAGTAGTAGTAGTAGTAGTAGAGATAGTAACAATAGTAATACAGGTGAAGATAGTAATAATAATGCTTATAATAATAATTACAATAATAATAACGTAATAATCTTTGGCTTTTTTAACACAGTCATTCTTCATCATTTCTCATCATTCCACACTCCTCATGTCTTTCTTATTCTTCACTTTCCTCTCTTTTTCTCTTTTTCTTTTCTCTTCTCTCTTCTTATTCTTTATCTTTCGTAACCATCTTCTCTCTTTTTCTTCTTCTCTCTCTTCTTATTCTTTATCTTTCGTCACCATCTTCTCTCTTTTTCTTCTTCTCTCTCTTCTTATTCTTTATCTTTCGTCACCATCTTCTCTCTTTTTCTTCTTCTCTCTCTTCTTATTCTTTATCTTTCGTCACCATCTTCTCTCTTTTTCTTCTTCTCTCTCTTCTTATTCTTTATCTTTCGTCACAATCTTCTCTCTTTTTCTTCTTCTCTCTCTTCTTATTCCTCACCTGGTCATCTTCATATCCTCTTTATAAAGACTTCCATCGCTTATGCTCCATTGCAATTCCATTTCATCATGACACGCAACACCTACACGAGGAATGACTCAGACAACACACACACACACACACACACACACACACACACACACACACACACACACACACACACACACACACACACACACACACACACACACACACACACACACACACACACACACACACACACACACACACACACACACACACACACACACACACACACACACACACACACACACACACACACACACACACACACACACACACACACACACACACACACACACACACACACACACACACACACACACAACTTTTCTCTTCTTCCTTTCTTCCTTCATCCTCCTTCCATCGTTAACTCTTTCCTTCCATCCTCAACTATTTCTTACCTTCCTTTCTTCCCATTGAATGCCATGTATCGTGACGAGCAGCGCTACTTTTGTGGTCGCCACCGGCAGCGAAGCCAACCACGCAAATCTGTTTGTAGCGCTACTTTTGTGGTCGTGAGTGCGTGAAAGCCTCCATTCAAACGTGGAGCCGAGAATCCGTAGAGTAACTCAATAAGCAATATGCATCCTGCTCAGAAGATACAGAGGAAGCTATGTAAGAAAGGTTAACGTAGGGAAAAACAGAACCGATTTAACTTAGAGTGACACAAATGGCAAAATAAAACCTGATCATCTAAAGGAAAAGAAAGATGTATATAAAAAAGTTAAGTTAGTGAAAAGAAAGATAGGTAGAAAGATATATTACTGAAAAGTGAAACCGATTATCCGTAAAGTAACAGAATCGGCAAAATACAAACTGCACAGAAGATATAAGATATCCATATAGAAATAAAAGGAAAAAGTAGTGAACAGTGAAATCAATTATACAAAGAATAACACAATTGGTAAACTAAAGTAAACTAAAACGTGGGGACCAAAGGGAAAAGAATGACATAGAGAAGAAAGGTTAGATTAGTGAAAGATAAAACCGGTTATTACGTAGTAGAAAGAGAAAGGGACGAATTCGTTACGCACAGAGATAGTGACGAAATAGCAACAAAACGACAACAAAAAACTGCGCATCTGAAGAAAAAAAGTGATGGTGGGATTGAAGAAAACAAGGTAAATATGAGTAAAAAATCGAAGAGGCTTTTAGTAGATTGAAAAAAAAGAAATAATTATCCGTTGATCGAGTAACAAAATAGGAACAAAACAACAACAAAAAACTGCGCATCTGGAAGGGAAAAAGAGATAGAGGGATAGAAGATAAGTTAGTAAAAAATCGAAGAGGCTTTTAGTGAAATGAAAATATAGAAATGATAACCTTTTGATCGAGTAACAAAATAGGAACAAAACTACAACAAAAATTACGCATCTGAAGAGAAAAAGAGATAGAGGGATAGAAAAAAAGATAAAGTAGTAAAAAATAGAAGAGGCTTTTAGTAGAATGAAAGAAAATGGAAATAAATATCCGTCGGTCGAGTAACAAAATAGGAACAAAATAACAACTGCGCATCTGAAGGAAAAAAAAGTGATAGTGGACTAGAAGAAAAAAGTTAAATATGAATAAAAGATCGAAGAGGCTTTTAGTGGAATGAAAAAAATGAAATAATTAGGAATAAAACAACACCTACGCGTCTCAAGAAAAAAGTGAGAGAGGGATAAAAGAAAAAAAGGTATATATGAGTAAAAAAACGAAGAGGCTTTTTAGTTGAATAAAAAAAAATGGATGTAGTTAGCCGTGGATCGAATAACAAAATAAACAAAACAACAAAAAATACGAGACTGGAAGGGAAAAGAGATAGAGGGATAGAAAAAAAGATAAAGTAGTAAAAAGTAGAAGAGGCTTTTAGTAGAATGAAAAAATGGAAATAATAATCCGTTGATCAAGAATAAAAACAACAACAAAACTACGCATTTGAAGGGAAAAACAGATAGAGAAATAGAAAAAAGGAAATTAGAGTGAAAAGTAGAAAAGCTTAACAGTATAATGAAAAAAATGGAACTCGCAAAAAACACCAAAAACTGAAATGAAAAAAACGATGGAGTATAGAATAAAAAAAGATAAATTAGAGTGAAATATAGAACAGTTTATCAGCAGAAAGAGGAAGCAAAAAAATGAAAAAAGATAGAGAAAGGAAAAATGGTGAAAATAATAAAAGACAAAACCGATTATACTTAGAGAGAAGGAATATTGGCGAGCGTGGATAAAGTGCAGCTACGGATTATATCAGAACACTTACGGACATATAAAAAATGGAAGGGGGGGGGAGAGAGAGAGAGAGAGAGAGAGAGAGAGATACCCTGGAGACACCTTTTTTTCCTCCCTTCCTTCCTTCCTCACTTGTCTTCCCTTCCTTCCCGTTTGATGTTTTCTCTCTCCCTTTTCCTCCATTTCCCCCCCTTTCCTCCTCCCCTACTCCTTCTCTCCATCACTTTTTGCTATTTTCCTTTTTCAGTCGTACTTTTTTTATTCCTTACTTCCTTCCTCCTTCACCTCCCTACTTCCTTATTACATCTCTCCCTACTTCTTTCCTTCCTTCCTTCCTTCCTTCTATACTCGCCTCACAGCTCCCTACTTCCTTATTATATCTCTCCCTACTTCTTTCCTTCCTTCCTTCCTTCCTTCTATACTCGCCTCACAGCTCCCTACTTCCTTATTATATCTCTCCCTACTTCTTTCCTTACTTACTTCCTTCCTTCTATAATAGCCTAAAAGATCCCTACTCCCTTTCTTTATTACTTACTTTTTCATCCTTTACTTTATTTTTTCCCTTAGTTTCTCCTTTTCCTTTTTTCTTCCTTCCTTTTCCTTTTCCTCCATTTTCAGCTTTTATCCCTCTCTCCATTATTGGCGTTCCTTCTTCTTCTCCTCAGTCCCCTTGTCCCTCGTCTCTTATTATCCTCCATTTCACTTTCTCTATCGTCCACTTTCTCTCTCTCTTCCCTACACTTTTTTCTCTCCCTCCAATCACACATTTTTCCGTAACTTTCCAAATATTTTCTCTGTCTTTTTTTTCTTCCACTAACATCTCCCTTTTTTCCTTCCCTCTCTTTCTCTTCCTCCACTAACAGCTCCCTTTTTTCCTTCCCTCTCTTTCTCTTCCTCCTCGCATTTACACTTTCCTGTACCACCTTCCCTTTCAGTTTCTTCCCTCCACTTCTTCTCTCCTTCCACTTCCAGCTCCATTTTTTCTCCTTTCCTTTCTATTATCTCTTCCGCCGGTGACGTCACGGCCGTAACCTCGGGACCAGTGTTATTATTCTAATTCATATATTTCGCACATTACTTAAGATGGTGGGAGTAAACAATTATTGAAGGGAAAAATGCTCACTTCTTACCCCACAGGGCAGTTATTTTCAACGTATCGAGCTGCCATTACGACTATTCCCAAGGCCGCGGAGAAGCTCGGCCAGGCTGTCACGGGTGACTTTACCATTCATGACGCTGAAGGCGTGTACAGCCATCACTAGGGTCACAAAACAGTCCGTGAATACCCCGGAAGGAAGGTGAAGGAAGGGAAGGGAGATGGAGAGAAGAGGTACGGGAGAGAGAGCAAATGAAGAGGTTAATGAAGAGGAGAGGAACAGAGGAGAGGTAAGAAAGGGAGTGAGGGAGGGAGGTAGAACAGGTATAGGACGGGAAAGAGGAAATGGAGGAATGTTAAGGAAAGGAGGGAAGGAAGAAAGAGATCAAATAAGTGAGGGAGGGAGAGAGGAAGGAAGGTGAAGGAAGGGAAGGGAGATGGAGAGAAGAGGTAAGGGAGAGACGGCACAGGATGAGGTAATTGAAATTAAAGTAGAGTAGGGGACAGGTA
>NC_066577.1:2215970-2225970 GCF_024679095.1 Eriocheir sinensis
AGCCCCTCCTCCACCGCCTGCCCCCCTCACCACCACCGCTGCACCGCCCCCTCACCACCACCACTGCCCCCACCTGCACCCCCTCACCCCCACCGCTGCACCGCCCCCCTCACCACCACCGCTGCTCCGCCCCCCCTCACCACCACCGCTGCACCGCCCCCCCTCACCACCACCGCTGCGCGCCCCCCCTCACCACCACCACTGCCGCACCCCCTCCTCACCACCACCGCTGCACGCCCCCCTCCACCACTGCTGCACCCCCTCACCACCACTGCTGCACCGCCCCCTCACCACCACTGCTGACCACCACTGCCTCCCCTCACCACCACCGCTGCACCTGCCCCTCACCACCACCACTGCCCCCCCCTCACCCTCACCTGCCTCCCCCCTCACCACCACCCCTGCACTGCCCCCTCTGCCAGTACTACTTACAATTAATTACAGATTACCTCATCGTTTAATTAATTACAATTACAATTACTTACTCTAATTGCATATTTAATTACAATAACAATAAAACTGTAATTTATTACATTTCAATTAAATTACAATTATAACTACTGCAACCCTGAATTCACCACCCAGCCACTGAGAGAGAGAGATTTACATAGATTGCAGTGGCCGAAAGAGAGGCCAACTTCGGGAGGAGAGGCGTCAAGATACTTTCACCTTGAAAGAGTTGAGGTCGCAGGCAGAAGGAAGTACAGATGAAGGAAAATTGTTCCAGAGAGAGAGAGAGAGATTCTCTCTCTATCTCTGCCAGTCCTTTCTCGTGGACAAAGTAATACTGAAGTCCTGGCCAGAAATATGTCCGTCTCTCCTACAGTGACGTGGACCATTTTAAGGCAGACTCTGGAGAAATCCTCCCTTCTTCAGCTCCTTTAGTTATTTCATTTCTTTACTCCTCCGCCCTCTCCCTCTCCCTCTCCCTCTCTCTCCCTCCCTCTGCCAGCTCCTTCTCCTGGACACAGTAACATTGAGGTCCTGGGCCAGAAGTGTATCAATGTCCCCTATCGTGAGGGACCATTTTAAGGCAGACTCTTGCGGAATGGCAGAGTTACGAATGAACTAAAACATCTCCTTACGAGTGTATTAACTTACTGAATTTTTCAATGCCCTAACGACGAGCTTTTTATTCGGCTAGGTAAAACACTCTCGTTACCTGTCTCCAGATGTCCCACAAAACATCACTTTTTGGCGTTATTTGACTTTTTTGCAGTGGCCGAAAGAGAGGCCAACTTCGGGAGGAGAGGCGTCAAGATACTTTCACCTTGAAAGAGTTCAAGTCGCAGGCAGAAGGAAGTACAGATGAAGGAAGATTGTTCCAGAGTTTACCAGCGTGAGGATGAAGGAGTGAAGATGCTGTGTGACTCTTGCATAAGGGATTTGGACAGTATAGGGATGAGCATGAGTAGAAAGTCCTGTGCAGCGGAGCCGCGGGAGGGGGGGGGGGGCGGGGGATGCAGTTAGTAAGATCAGAATAGCAGTCAGCGTGAAAATATCGATAAAGAAAGAGAGGCAACATGGCGGCGGAATTTAAGAGGCAGAAGACTGTCAGCAAGAGGAGGGCAGTTGATGAGACGAAGAGCCTTACTCCACTCTGTCCAGGACAGCTGTGCATATGAAGCCCCCCCCACCCCCCCACCCCACACACACACACAGGTGAGATGCATACTCCACACGCTGCTTCCTCTGCATGGCGTAACGATGTGTGTTGTGTT
The DNA here is from genome assembly GCF_024679095.1 of Eriocheir sinensis. Lineage (NCBI taxonomy): Eukaryota > Metazoa > Arthropoda > Malacostraca > Decapoda > Varunidae > Eriocheir > Eriocheir sinensis. The sequence goes on from NC_066577.1 coordinate 2,217,692, forward strand.
TCAAAGTACTATTTCATTGGCTTGGGAAGAACAAATGTTGCGCCTCACTAAATAAAACACGAAAAACAGGTTTCCTTGACACAGTTCTCTTAGTCACTCACTGAAAAGATTATCAACACTCTAAATCTTAGACTTGAAACAGAAAACGAATCGGTTGTGAAAGAAAACACTTTCACAGAAGTTCATAAAAGTTACCCTGAAAAAATGTAATGAGAAGAAGAGAACGGAACAGAGAGAGAGAGAGAGAGAGAGAGAGAGAGAGAGAGAGAGAGAGAGAGAGAGAGAGAGGACGGATGAACACACACAGCACAACCGTAGACTGTAACAAAAAACAGTGACTCCGTACAGCACAGGAAGGTTCTCTCAGCCAAGGGCAAGTTGGGGGCACACACACACACACACACACACACACACTACAGCTGCACGTTGCCCCGGTGTTCGCCTCCGTCACCCTGGGTGTGGCGCACGTACCCACCAAGGCGAGGACGAGGAAGCAGCGCCAAGGAAGGCAGGAAACAAGTGGACGATAAGGGACAACACGCACAGGAAATAGAGACTGATGAAGAGACAGACAGAAAAACAGAGAAAGAAACAAAAAAACAAATATAAACTGTGTGTGTGTGTGTGTGTGTGTGTGTGTGTGTGTGTGTGTGTGCACGGAAGGGTCAATGGACAACAATATCTTCCGAGGAAAGGAAAACTATAGAGAAAACAGCACAGAAAGATGGGGAAGCAGGAGTGTACGGAGAGGTGGGTGCTGCTGCTGCTGCTGCTGCTGAAGAGCACTCGGGTAGTTGTAGTAGTAGTAGTAGTAGTAGCAGTAGTAGTAGTAGTAGTAGTAGTAGTAGTAGTAGTAGTAGTAGAAATAGTTAGCCTATAATATTAAATCACGAGACCGCCAACTTTCCAGAGAGAGAGAGAGAGAGAGAGAGAGAGAGAACATAAGAACATAAGAACGCAAGGGTCTACAAGAGGCCGGTAGGCCTGTACGAGGCAGCTCCTTTGACCTTAAGCTCCCGTGTATCTAACCCCACCTAATATCGCTGTCCATGAAATTATCTAATCTATTTTTTAATGTGACAATTGTATTGGCACTCACCACATGACTGCTAAGCCTATTCCACTCATCCACCACCCTGTTAGTAAACCAATTTTTGCCTATGTCCCTGTTGAATCTGAATTCATCCAGTTTGAACCCATTACTTCGTGTACTACCCGGTTCTCTTACCAACAAAACCTTATGAATGTCTCCCTTATTAAAGCCCTTCATCCATTTATAAACCTCTATCATGTCTCCACGCACCCTTCGCCTTTCTAGAGAATGCAAGTTTAACTGTTTGAGTCTTTCCTCGTATGGCAAGTTTCTCAACCCCTGAATCATCTTAGTCATCCTCCTCTGCACCGATTCTAACATTTTGATATCCATTCTATAGTAGGGTGACCAGAACTGAACCGCATAGTCAAGAGAGAGAGAGAGAGAGAGAGAGAGAGGGCAAGTGTCTCCTATACCTCGCAGCGACACAAGACTAAGGTTCAAATCGTTGATCATCTCACCAAGAACACATACTTGCCGAGGCTTTCGTGGAAGTTTTGGGCATTTCCCGGGGTAGCTTTACGACCCCTCTGGTAGTCTGCCCCTTCTGCTGTGCCGTGAACCAAAGGGAACACTTATTAGAACTAGACTGACCTCCTTAATGGTGAGAGGGGCGGAAGCGTCTGCCAACACCGCCCTAACACACACGAACAGACATGGCGAGGGAGGGACACGGCCACCTAGGAGCTCTGCCTTACCTCAAGACGGAGCTGAACCAGCCTCGGTGATGAAGGCAGTGCAGGAGGTGAGGGAGTGACTCACCTGGGAAAGAGGAGAGACTGAGAGAGTTAGTGAACACCTCAACGACAACAAAGGGACGACGAGGCGACGGCCAGGGAACTGTGGAAAGGAGAAGAGACGGAACGAAAGGTGTGTGTGTGTGTGTGTGTGTGTGTGTGTGTGTGTGTGTGTGTGTGTGTGTGTGTGTGTGTGTGTGTGTGTGTGTGTGTGTGTGTTGGAGTGGAGGGGTCATGTGATCATGGAGGTGTTAATGGCCCTCACAACAGGGCTCCCACAAAGGCAAATCTGTAACTCCCTTCTCTTTCCCTTCCCTTCCCTTCCCTTCCCTTCCTTTATCACTCCCCCTCTCCCCATCTTTACTCCCTCACCTCTGTTCCCTTTCCTCTCTCTCTCTCCCTTCCTTCATCCTCCCATCTCTTCCTTCCCTTCCCTTCCCTTCCCTTCCCTTCCTTTATCACTCCCCCTCTCCCCATCTTTACTCCCTCACCTCTGTTCTCTCTCTCTCTCTCCTTCATCCTCCCATCTCTTCCTTCCCTTCCTTCCTTCCCTTCCTTCCTTTATCCTCCCCTCTCCCCATCTTCTCCCTCACCTCTGTTCCCTTTCCTCTCTCTCTCTCCCTTCCTTCATCCTCCCATCTCTTCCTCCCTCTTTCTTCCTTTCCTTCCTTCCTTCCTTCCTTTATCAATCCCCTCTCCCCATCTTTACTCCCTCACCTCTGTTCCCTTTCCTCTCTCTCTCTCCCTTCCTTCATCCTCCATCTCTTCCTTCCCTTCCCTTCCTTCCCTTCCTTCCCTTCCTTCCTTTATCACTCCCCCTCTCCACATCTTTTCTCCCTCACCTCTGGTCGCTTGCCTCTCTCGCTCTCCCTTCCTTCATCCTCCCATCTCTTCCTCCCTCTTCCTTCCCTTCTCCTCCTCCTTTTCTCCTTTTCATCTGTTCTGTTTATTATTTTTCTCTCTCTAGATTACTTACCCCTTCCCTCCTCCTCCCTCTTGGACTTATCACGCTGTTTATCCGTCTGCTCTCTCTCTCTCTCTCTCTCTCTCTCTCTCTCTCTCTCTCTCTCTCTCTCTCTCTCTCTCTCTCTCTCTCTCTCTCTCTCTCTCTCTCTCTCTCTCTCTCTCTCTCTCTCTCTCTCTCTCTCTCTCAAGTTGGCGTGGTGGTGGTGGTGAGGGGGGGGCGGCGCGGTGGTGGTGGTGGTGAGGGGGCAGCGTGGTGGTGGTGGTGAGGGGGCGCAGTGGTGGTGGTGAGGGGCGTCATGGCAGTGGTGAGGGGGCGGCGTGGTGGTGGTGGTGAGGGGGGCGTGGTGGTGGTGAGGGGGCAGGCGCAGTGGTGGTGGTGAGGCGGCGTGGTGGTGTTGGTGAGGGGGCGTGGTGGTGGTGGTGAGGGGGGGGCGGCGTGGTTGTGGTGGTGACGGGGGAGCGGCGTGGTGGTGGTGGTGAGGGGAGGCGGCGTGGTGGTGGTGGTGAGGGGCGGCGTGGTGGTGGTGGTGAGGGGGGGGCGGCGTGGTGGTGGTGGTGAGGGGGGGGCGGCGTGGTGGTGGTGGTGAGGGGGGTGCGGTGCAGCGGTGGTGGTGAGGGGGGGGGGGCGGCGCGGTGGTGGTGGTGAGGGCGGCGTGGTGGTGGGGGTGAGGGGGCGGCGTGGTGGTGGTGGTGAGGGGGCGGCAGTTGTGGTGGTGAGGGGGCGGCGTGTTGGTGGTGGTGAGGGGGGCGGCGTGGTGGTGGTGGTGGGGGGCGGCGTGGTGGTGGTGGTGAGGGGCGGCGTGTTGGTGGTGGTGGTGAGGGGGGGGCGGCGTGTTGGTGGTGGTGAGGGGGGGGCGGCGTGGTGGTGGTGGTGAGGGGGGGGCGGCGTGGTGGTGGTGGTGAGGGGGGGGCGGCGTGGTGGTGGTGGTGAGGGGGGGGCGGCGTGGTGGTGGTGAGGGGGGGGCGGCGTGGTGGTGGTGGTGAGGGGGGGGCGGCGTGGTGGTGGTGGTGAGGGGGGGGCGGCGTGGTGGTGGTGGTGAGGGGGGGGCGGCGCGGTGGTGGTGGTGAGGGGGTACCGTCGTGGTGGTGGTGGTGAGGGGGGGGCGGCGTGGTGGTGGTGGTGAGGGGGGGGCGGCGTGGTGGTGGTGGTGAGGGGGGGGCGGCGTGGTGGTGGTGGTGAGGGGGGGGCGGCGTGGTGGTGGTGGTGAGGGGGGGGCGGCGCGGTGGTGGTGGTGAGGGGGAGGCGGTGCAGCCTCAACACATTTGAAAAAAAATGGAAGATCAAAACAAACATAGACAAGTTCGCTGTGGTCGCACTCGGCAGGAAAAAATTAAATGACATACAAATACAGGGCAACACCATCTCCCACCAAAAACAATGCCAGATATTAGGCCACACAGTGACATCCACCGGCCTGATCGTTAAACACGTCAACGACAAAACCATGAAAGTTAAAACAGCCCTCACATCACTAAACAGATTCTGGCACTTCACAGAGCGGCTCAAACTGTATCTAGTAAAGACTAAGATACTTCCTATACTAGACTACTCACCCACCCCGACACACATGGCTTCCCACACCAAGATGTTACAGCTTCAGAGGCTGCAGAACAAAGCGCTGAGATTTGCCACCGGACAGAAATACCCGTACACGGAAAACACAGCAGCACAACACCGCAGACTCGGAGTACAACTAGTCAGCACAAGGCTACGGGAGGCGGCCGGAAAGATATGGGAGAAGCTAGACCAGCAAGACGACGTGATTTCATTCTAACCCCACGTCAAGGAGCTTGACGGCAGCACGAACTTGGTCCACCCCTGGTTTCCCGCGCAGCTTGAAGTCACTACGAGAACAACCGCCCACACATCACTTCACACAAGTGACGCCATAGCTTAACAGCTCTCTACACACAAACAATCCAAACACACAAACCCCAGCGCAGGGGGGTATACAAATAAGGTGCACGATAAACAATAACTACACCAGAACAACTAACGAACCTACACCATACAACTGTACACTCCTACTGTCTTTCCTATTCCCCACCTGTACCTCACCACTAACCCACTTCCTCTTCGTACTATACCCTTGATTAAAAAAAAAAAAAAAAAAAAAAAAGTGGTGAGGGGGGGGCGGAGCGGCGGTGGTGGTGAGGGGGGGGCGTCGTGATGGTGGTGGTGAGGGGGGGGCGTCGTGGTGGTGGTGGTGAGGGGGCGTCGGGGTGGTGGTGGTGAGGGGGGGGCGTCGAGGTGGTGGTGGTGAGGGGGCGGAGCGGCGGTGGTGGTGAGGGGGGGGCGGAGCGGCGGTGATGGTGAGGGGGGGGCGTCGTGGTGGTGGTGGTGAGGGGGGGGCGTCGCGGTGGCGGTGGTGAGGGGGGGGCGTCGTGGGGGTGGTGAGGGCGGCGCGGCGGTGGTGGTGAGGGGGAGGCGGTGCAGCGATGGTGGTGAGGGGCGGCGCCGTGGTGGTGGTGAGGGGGCGTCGTGGTGGTGGTGGTGAGGGGAGTGCGTCGCGGTGGTGGTGGTGAGGGGGCGGCGCAGTGGTGGTGGTGAGGGGAGGGCGTCGTGGTGGTGGTGGTGAGGGGGGGGCGGCGTGGTGGTGGTGGTGAGGGGGCGTCGTGGTGGTGGTGGTGAGGGGGCGGCGCGGGGGTGGTGGTGAGGGGAGGGCGTCGTGGTGGTGGTGGTGAGGGGGCGGCGTGGTGGTGGTGGTGAGGGGCGGCGTGGTGGTGGTGGTGAGGGGGGCGTCGTGGTGGTGGTGGTGAGGGGCTGCGTGGTGGTGGTGGTGAGGGGGGGGCGTCGTGGTGGTGGTGGTGAGGGGGGGGGCGTCGCGGTGGTGGTGGTGAGGGGGGGGCGTCGTGGTGGTGGTGGTGAGGGGAGGGCGTCGTGGTGGTGGTGGTGAGGGGGGGGCGGCGTGGTGGTGGTGGTGAGGGGGGGGCGTCGTGGTGGTGGTGGTGAAGGGGGGGGGCGGCGTGGTGGTGGTGGTGAGGGGAGGGCGTCGTGGTGGTGGTGGTGGTGAGGGGCGGCGTGGTGGTGGTGGCGAGGGGGCGGCGTGGTGGTGGTGGTTAGGGGCGTCGTGGTGCTGGTGAGGGGGGGGCGTCGTGGTGGTGGTGGTGAGGGGGGGGCGTCGTGGTGGTGGTGGTGAGGGGGGGGCGGCGTGGTGGTGGTGGTGAGGGGGGGGCGGCGTGGTGGTGGTGGTGAGGGGGGTGCGGTGCAGCGGTGGTGGTGAGGGGAGGGGCGGCGCAGCGGTGGTGGTGAAGTTGAGGCGGTGCAGCGGTGGTGGTGAGGGGGGGGGGGGCGGCGCGGTGGTGGTGAGGGGGGGGCGGCGCAGCGGTGGTGGTGAGGGGGGGGCGGCGCAGCGGTGGTGGTTGGGGAAAAGAAGAAAGAAGGAACAATAAAGCAAAGAAGAGGAGGAGGAAGGGAAGAAAGCTGAAGAGAGAGAGAAGGGAAGGATGTGAGGGAGGGAGGATGTGGGAGGAGGCGAGAGAGGGAGAGGGAGAGAGAGGAGAGGAGAGAACGTAAGGAAGAGAGGAAGGAGGGAGGAAAGGAAGGAAGGAAAGGAGGAAACTAAAAGGAGGGAGAAAACAAGAACACAAACAAGGAAGAAAATGAATATACGTATGAGAGAGAGAGAGAGAGAGAGAGAGAGAGAGAGAGAGAGAGAGAGAGAGAGAGAGAGAGACAGACAGACAGACAGACAGACAGACAGACAGACAGACAGACAGACAGACAGACAGACAGACAGACAGACAGACAGACAGACAGACAGACAGACAGACAGACAGACAGACAGACAGACAGACAGACAGACAGACAGACAGACGAACAGATAGACAGACAGAGAGAGAGAGTACTTCATACAGTCCTCCTAAGCCCGTGGTTCCCAAGCAGGGGTCCAGAGGTTGTAATCATTTTTTACTTCATCCCAATACCATAGATACATTCAAGAAGAGGTTAGATAAAGCCATGGATGGTGAGGTAAGGTGGGGTTGAGTGTACTGGAGCTGCCTTGTATAGGCCAACCGGCCTCTTGCAGACTCCTTACGTTCTTATGTTCTTATGTTCTTATACTGGAATTGGGAGACATGCGGCTCGGAATAACTCTCATACTACTGTACACAACCCTTAACACTGAATGCTTAAGTGCCAGTATTGCTCTGCACTCGCTGACGGTGCCAGGGTGTCATACTCACGGCCCTCGTGACACACTTGGCCCCTGGGATGGTCGTGAGCGGCCCGCGGTATTCCCTGCCTCACCTGTTTCGTTGCGGGGGTCCACAGGTGAAAGAGTGACTGGAGAAGCGGAACGGGACACACACGGCTGGGAACCGCTGACCCAAGCAGTGTCTCGAGTGTTTTCTTTCCGTGACTTCCTTCCAAGTATTTTCTGTAAGTCAACGCGACGAAAGAGGAAAGGACAACTCGCTTCATCGTGTCTGCACGGGAAGGAGACTACGACAACTTCCTTCACTCAGTTCTATGTAATCTTCTGTCCGTGATGTATTCACTAATTAATAATCTTAAGGGGGAGTCTAAATCACGTTCACTTTGCTTACACTGGGGATTTTATTTTTCTTGTTTTGCATTATTTTCGAAATAATACAGTGGTCTTTTATTTTTCCTTCTTTTTTTTCTTCTTCTTTATTCTTGATATCTAATCTGTCTCCGATCACTGTAAACACACACACACACACACACACACACACACACACACACACACACACACACACACACACACACACACACACACACACACACACACACACACACACACACACACACACACACACACACACACACACACACACACACACACACACACACACACACACACACACACACACACACACACACACACACAAACTCTCACACACACACACACACACACACACACACACACACACACACACACACACACACACACACACACACACACACACACACACACACACACACACACACACACACACACACAGTTTAATCTTTCCCTGATATCCTGGGCGTATCTCTAAGGTCCTGTAAGACAATGTTTCCTGGAGCCTAACACAGGAAAGGGAGACACAACACGTTCTTTTGGCCCTAAGGTTCGTTTGATCCAGTGTGTGATCGTCACCGTTCATGCAATCAAATATTTCCTAGAATTGAGCACAAGAAGGAGAGTTTCAACACGTTCATTCAAGCATCTACGTTCATTTCATCCAGTACTTGATGCTCCACGTTCATGTCATCAAAGTTTCGAGAACCGACCCGAGGAAGACGAGAAGAGAATTCACGTTCATATTTAAAGTGACACAATCTCCTTCCGGCGCTTTCTCTTCCTCCTTCTATTAAAACAAAACAAGTAAACAAGAGGAGTCTAAATCACGGTGACATTTTATATGATGGGAACAGTTGTTTGGTGCAGCGCACTTCTTGGAAACATCATATACTGCTCCATTTTTCCTTCTTTCTCTTTGTTCTGTAATCTGTCCCCTTTCCTGCACACCTA
>NC_066577.1:2233470-2245970 GCF_024679095.1 Eriocheir sinensis
TTGTATCCAAAACTCTCCGAGCGCTTGGGAGGGCACCGTAAACAGCCAACCAGTAGAGACCGCCCATCACACACCAAGGACCCCAACAGAAAACACACGGAGACACCAGACTACTGTGCCTCAAGCACTGAAGTCAGAAGGACATTCTGTCCTATACACCTTGCGCATAGACTTAATACCCAAAAGGGATGGGATTAACTTGCTTACGTTAACGTAGAAAGACCGGACGTGATTGCCATCCGCGAGACGTGGGCCACCTCTGACCACCTAATGACCGAATTCTCAATTCCGGGATGCAAGAGCTTCTACAAAACAGACTTCACAAGAAAAGGAGGAGGTGTTATCTGTTACGTCAAGAACAAATACCCGGCCGTGAAAGATATCAAAGAGGACTCAGAGAAATATGACTCTGTATATGTTGAACTGGAGACTACTTAGCAAAGCACAACAAAATAACTGATTGGAACCCGTTTACAGACCTCCAAAGCAACAAGCGGCAGCAGACGCCGAAGCGCTGGACGAGAAATTCACCATAACACAAAACAAACGGTCAGTCACTTGATCGGGGACTTTAACTGTTCCAACATTGAGCTGGACCACGATGATTGGAGATCGGGAGGTAACAGATCGCTCGAAATGTTAGAGGACACTTTTCTAACTCAGATTGTTACCCAACCGACAAGGAAAAAATAACTTAATGAGCCTAGACCACAGTACTCGTGAGTGATTCAGATCTCACACGTGAATGTCAGGTTTGCGAAAACCTAAGTGGTTGCGTGACCATCAACCTAGATCTGCCTAAAGATCAGAACAGACCATGAACTCACTGAGAACACGTCCAGATTCCAGACTACAAAAGAGAGCCAATTTTAGTCTGCTTCGTGAGCTTCAACTTCAGACATCTTGGGAAACCCATGAACCTTTCACTCCTGTGGACAGCGCGTGGAACGATTTCAAGAACAAACTCCTAGAGGTAGAGAGAGAACAACTGTTCCCATTAGAAGACTAGGAGAACAAATAATGCCACAAGCCACCATGGATTGACTACCCAATATTCGACAGGCGATTAATATATAGAGAAAATACAACTTGCTAAAAGGACAGCACTATATATATATATATATATATATATATATATATATATATATATATATATATATATATATATATATATATATATATATACATATATATATATATATATATATATATATATATATATCTTCTCCATACGAGCTTAATCCCACTGTATTGCAGGGCTGGCATGCTCGAGTTATCTTTTCGCCACTGTAACCTGCTTATATCCATTGTAACATCTCGTCGTCTTGCACTCCTAGTGTATTCATGTCACACTTTATCACATCTCTCCATCTTATTCTTTGTCTTCCGATACTCCCTTTCTTCCCCTAACCTCGCCGCCACCATTGCCTTCGTTCACTGGTCCATCATCATCTCTCCATCTTATTCTTTGTCTTCCGATACCTCTTCTTCCCTAACCCTGCCACCATTGCCTTTCGTCATTGGTCCATCATCATCTTCACTGTCTATCATCATCTCCTTTTCACGTGTCCAAAGTATCTCAGTCATGCTCCTTCTCGCCTTCTCTCCTTTATATTACATATTCACACATTCTTCTTATATATCTTCACTTTGTCTCCTCCCCAACAGTGTGCTATCCACCTCACCATCCTCTCATCCCATTCTCCAAAATGCCTTCTTCTTTTTCTTCCTGAAGGACAATGTTTCTGCGCTATACAAAAAGTACTCTGGTCTCAGCACACTTTGCTGTATTTTCAGGGCCCTTCTCTCAGTTTCAATGGTATTTTCTTATCTAAGGTCACCCTGCCTACTTCCCTCCATTTTTGCCATACATCTTTTACTCTTTGTCTCTCTGTCCACTCCTTAATCTGCAATTACTGATCCCAAATATTTAAATTCATTCGTCTGTTTCCAATCTTCTCCGATGTTACACCTACATTTCTTCATGCCCTTCCCTACTGCTTACCATTACCTCCGTCTTTTGTAGGTGTGTTGACTTTCATTCCCTTTCTCCAGGTTACCTTTCCATATCAAATATATCTCTGCTGTAGGCCTTCCTCTGTATCCGTAATGACATAGGCTGGGTCGTCGGCGAATAACAACTCCACAGGTCATCATTTTCCTTTATGTCCATTGTTATTTGTATCCAACACAGTAAGAAAGTCAGAAAGGACTCTCGAAGCTGATCCCTGATGGATGGTCCTACTTCAACCTAAGAAAGACTCTGCATCTCCATACTTCGTCAGCACCATTGTTTTGGCTCCTTCCATATCATCCTCACCAATCTTGTCAGCCTTCCGGCACTCCTTTCACTGCTCAAGCTCCACCACAAGACTTCTCTAGGCACTCTGTCTTAGCTTTCTCCAAGTCCTACAAAACACCAATACACTTTCTGTTTCCTTCTAGACATTTTCCTGTATCTGCCTTATAATAAATGTTGCATCCACAGTGCTCGATCCAGTCATGAATCCGAATTGTTGATTGTGAATTTACGAGCAACTCTCTCAGTCTGCCTTCTCTCCACTCTTTCCAGTATTTTCAGGACATGCTCAACAACTTAATACCTCTGTAGTTTTTCATAGCTCAATGTATCTCCCTTCTGCTTGTACAACTTAACTATTTTACTTTTCTTTCCAATCTTCAGGCATTTTCTCTGGCACTCCAGATCTTTTCCTAACAATGAGTATGTCACTCCAGACCAAGCTCTTCTAGTGCTAGTAATTACTTCTAGTGTTGCCTCAGATTACCCATGCCATATATATATATATATATGTATATATATATATATATATATATATATATATATATATATATGTGTATGTGTGTATATATATATACATATTAATATGTGTGTGTGTGTGTGTGTATATATATATATATATATATATATATATATATATATATATATATATATATATATATATATATATATATATATATATATATATATCCATATATATATATTAAAGTGATTATTGATAGCGTATATATATATATATATATATATATATTTATATATATATATATATATATATATATATATATATATATATATATATATATATATATATATATATACGTTGTGCTCCAGTAGGCATCTTCCAGTGAGCCTGATGGTCAATAGGAAAACTTCTTCAGGTGAGACTGATGGTCATTAGCCATTCTCAACATAGACAAGTCATTTATGATGGCACCATCTTGCATTATATATATATATATATATATATATATATATATATATATATATATATAGCTCGAGAACAAAGCAAAGACAGTCTGTACAAAAAGCAAACATTAATAAAAAAGCCCGCTACTCACAGCTCCTAAAAACAAAAGAGGTGGCGAAAGATAGGTCAGTTTCAGGAGGAGACGGTGTCCTGATACCTATCCTCTTAAAGAGTTGCAAGTCGTAGGCAGGAGAAATACAGATGAAGGAAGATTGTTCCAGAGTTTACCAGCTCATGGAGGGATGAAAGAGTGAAGATGCTGATTAACTCTTGCATAAGAAGTTTCAGACAGTAAAGGGATGAGCATGGTAGAAAGTCGAGTGCGGTGAACCTTGGGGGACCGCGGGAGGGGGAGGCATGCAGTTAGCAAGTTCAGAAGAGCAGTCAACAGTGGAAATATCGATAGAAGATGAAGAGAGGCAACATTGCGGCAGGAATTTAAGAGGTAGAGAGAACTATCAGTATGAGGAGGGAGAGCTGAAGGAGTGAGACGAGAGCCCTTAGCCTCCACTCTGTCAGAAGAGCTGTGTGGTGGGAGCCCCCCATGATTAGTGCATCTCCATACGAGAGGGCGGACAAGGCCTCCTATGTGGACAAGCAACTGTGCAGGGGAGAAGAATTATGAGAGACGGTACAGAACGCCCAGCCTCGAGGAAGCTGATTTAGTAAGAGATGAGATATAAGTTTCCAGTTGAGATTTTGATTAAGGATAGACCGAGAATGTTTAGTGTTAGAGGAAGGTGATAGCTGGGTGTTTGTCAAAGAATAGGGGATAGTTGTTTGGAAGATTGGTGTCGAGTGGATAGGGTGGAGAAACTGTGTTTTTGAGGCGTTGAAGGGGACACCAGGTTCTTCTTGCCCCCAATCGGAAATAATAGTAAGGTCTGAGGCTAAGCGTTCTGCATGCAACCTCCAGCCTTGAGTCGTTAAGTTCTGAAGGTGGGTCTTCTATTAAAAGTGTTAGTTGAGTAATGCAGAGTGGAATCATCGGCGTAGGAATGGATAAGACAGTTCGTTTTTGGAAAGAAGATCATCAATGAACAACCAGAAAAAGAGTGGGAGATAGGACAGAACCCTGTGGGACAATTACACTGTTAATAGATTTAGGAAGAACAGTGACCGTCTACCTGGCAGAAATAGAACAGTCAGAAAGGAAACTGGAGATAAAGGGGTACAGAGACAAGGATAGAAGAAACCGTAGGAGGTAGTTTGGAAAGCAAAATTTGTGCCAGACCTATCAAAAGCTTTTGATATGTCCAGCGCACCAATGTAAAAGTTTCACGAAGAACGGCTAGAGAGGGATGACCAAGAGGTCAGTTAAGAAGTTAGGAGATCCTCAGTAGAACACGCCCCTTGCAGGAACCCATACTGGCGATCAGATAGAAGGTCCAGAAGGTGGAAGGTGCTGAATCTTCCGGTTAAGGATTGATTCAAAAGCTTTGAATCAAACAAGAAAACAAGCAATAAAACTGGAGATAAAGGAACAGAGAGGATGAAATCCGAAAGGGCGTTTAGAAAGCAAAGACTTGTGCGACTCATCGATGGCTTTCGATATGACAGAAAGATTTCACGGAAACAGCTGAAGGACCAAGAAGCAGTTAAAGAGCCAAGAACACAGTGACGCCTTACGGAACCACACTGGCGATCAGATAGAAGGTTAAATTGGAAAGGTGCTTTTGAATCTTCAGTTAAGTTGGTTAAAGCTTTGAACGAACAAGGGCAGCGTAAAGCTATAGGACGGTAGTTTGAGGGATTGGGCGGTCACCCTTCTTAGGCAGGCTGTATGAAGGCATACTTCCAGCAGAAGGAAAGGTAGATGTTGACAGGCAGAGGCGAAAGAGTTTGACAGGCAGGGTGACAGCACGGAGGCACAGTTTTTAAGGACAATAGGAGGCACTCCATCAGGTCCATAAGCCTTCTGAGGATTGAGGCCAGAGAGGGCATAGAAAACATCATTTTGAAGAATCTTTATAACAGGCATAAAGGAGTCAGAGGGGGATGGTAGAGGAATATGCCAGAATCGTCCAGAGTGGAGTTTTAGAAAAGTTTGAGAGAAGAGTTCAGCCTTAGAGATAGATGAGACGGCAGTGTTGCCGTCAGGACTGAGAGTGGAGGGAAAGATGAAGAAGTGAAGTTGGAGGAGATGTTTTGACTAGATGCCAGAAGTCACAGGAAGAGTTAGAAAGCAAGGTTTGACATTTTCTATTAATGAAAAGAATTTTGGTTAGTCGGAGAATAGATTTGGCACGATTTCGGGCAGAAATGTAAAGTTCATAATTAGCATTAGTTTGAAGGCTCTGGTACCTTTTGTGAGCTACCTCTCTATCATTGACAGCACGAGAACAAGCGTGATTAAACCAAGGCTTTTTAGCGTGAGGTAGAGAAAGAACGAGGAATGTATGCCTCCATTCCAGAGACAATCACCTCTGTGATGCGCTGAGCACACACAGAGGTCTCTATCCTGGAAGCAATAATCATTCCACGGGAAATCGGAAAAGTACATCCTCAGGTCGTCCCACCGAGCTGAAGCAAAATGCCAGAAGCATCGCCTCTTCGGTGGGTCAGAGGGTGTACAGGGCGATAGGACAGGATGCAGAAATAAGATTGTGATCGGAGGAACCCAACGGAAGAACAGTTTGACAGAATAAGCAGAAGGGTTTGAGGTAAGGAAGAGGTCTAGAATGTTGGGCCGATCTCCAAGACGGTCAGGAATACGTGTAAGGTGCTGGACCAACTGCTCTAGGTCGTTGAGGATAGCAAAGTTGTAGGCTTGTTCACCAGGATGGTCAGTGAAGAGGATGAAAGCCAAAGCTGGTGGTGAACATTGAAATCTCCTAGGATGGAGATTTCAGCGAAGGAAGTGGGTCAAGATGTGCTCCACTTTAGAATTCAAATAGTCAAAGAATTTTACATAGTTGGTAGAGTTAGGTGAGAGATAAACAGCACAGATGTATTTAGTAATAGAATGACAATGAAGTCTTAACCAGATGGTGGAAAATTCAGAAGAGTCAAGGTCGTGGGCACGAGAGCAAGTGATGTCGTTGCGCACGTAGGCGCAACATCCAGCTTTGGATTGAAATTTAGGATAGAGATAGTAGGAGGGACCAGAGTAGAGATTGCTGTCAGTAACCTCAGAAACCTGTGTTTCAGTAAGGAAGAGAAGGTGAGGTTTAGAGGAGGAGATGATGTTCCACAGAATGAAAATTAGAGCGAAGACCATGAATGTTGCAGAAATTGAGAAGAAAGAGGTTCGAGGGAGTTATCAAGACACCTCTCAGGTCGGCAACCAGAAGGAGTCCTCCTGGGGGGTGTGGTCCCCAGGCAGGGACTCCGAGGCTTGGTGTATGTGCGCCATTTTGAAATTTAAATTTTGGGAAAGGTGTATATGTTGTGTGAATGTAGTGTGGTGTGGATGAAGAGAGGATCTGTCTTTAGAGAGCATGCTGAACTACTCTCGGTGTTAGTGAGACAATAGGAAGCAGTTGAGTGAGGACATGGAAGGGTCTTTGGAGGCCAGCTCCTTCTCCTCACCTCCATATATACCTCACCAGGAGTTAGCTTGCATACACGTTCAGTAGGTGTCATCTACCTACTCAGCCATGTCGTCTATAATATAATATATCGTGAGTGAGGGGAATAGATACCGATTTTTACAAAGTTGAATGACGTTATATCGACCGTGAAGGGATATATTTTATTTTGAACGATATGGTATATATATGTGGTATCGATGGAAGATATGAATGCTTTAGTTTTATAAAACCTGTGGAGTTATGCAGAAATGGTTATGTTGGAAAAATACACACAATAGTGACATTGAAAAAGATAAATTTTTATGATGTTCTTGTATTTCATTAACACATGCGGAATATAAATCTCCGTGTAGTTCCATTGGACATCACATACGCTCTGTGAAGATGAGAATGCCATTTGGTGACGACATACAAATCAAACTCGGCGTAGTATTTTCAACAGTGTGGTGTGCCGACAGGAGCACACGTATATAATTGTGTATGAAGAAGAAGCCTAAAAGTTCGTTCATGTAAGAAAAGGTTATCGTTCGAGATGGAATTGTACACAAAAATAGGCATTCAATTCAGCAGAAGAAAATGATATGCAAACTAGATTTTATGCATCTCAAGCAAAGAACGGTTGGACATATACACCCACACATCTCTTAATTTGTAGCTCGGAAATATCTTGACCTATGTCTGTTGGTGTCGTAATGTTGGAGAACGCTGACATAAATAGGTTGATATCCGATACATTATGAAGAGATAAGGAACGCTCTATATAACCTATGAGCATAGTACAAAAGTTTAATCACCAGCGTACCTTTCGTTTTAAAACCAATGTCGAAAATACTACCGTGTAAATTATATCAATTTCCGAGAGTGATTTGGTTGTTGAAAATAATAAAGAATGATGTAGGATATAAACATTTATTATTAACGCAGATGTTCACACAATAGTATTCAAAATCCGTCTACAGCTGATAAAATATTATTATTATTAAAACTCTTGAATTTTAAGTCGTACAACAACACACTACCAATAGTATTCAGAATACGTTTACCATCCTTGACACAAGTGAGTCTATTCACACAACATCTGCAGCATTCTCTGGAACAAAATACAAGTCAAACGAAGGCTATCTGATGGGAATAAGCATGCGACACTCAGAATCTGTTAGTGTAACATATAGACACACCACTGGTGTCCCTGGAAGGCATGTACCAGGTTTTAAGTATAAATACCTTCTTGAAACGCCAAAATCGTCAAAGTTCGTTAAACCACTGAACGAAGTCATGAACGTAGCTTAGCAAGAGGCCGATAATAGTGCATAAGGTCACCGCTCAAATATTCTTCATGAAACTAATGATCGTTACCAACTCTATTAACTATATGTGGGACCTTCCGTACGCATTTGTAACATGTAGCGTATACTACATCTCCAAATATAGTTAGTCAGAATCTTTTTCACATTCACTGGGTACAATACACAAAAACAGATTTTGATAGAACAGATTCTGAATAGAGTTGTCATCGTCACGTTATATTTGTCGTAATCTCAAAATTTTGATTAATGATTCTACCGCTGACTACCAAAGTATCGTACCAATCAATCTGCAGCCATTGAATGCAGCACCACTGGGTGTACATGAAACCAGAGAACATAAGTTATGACAAATAAAAAGAGGCCTTGTAGGCTGTACAAAGCAAATATAAAACCCTAAGCTCCCGTGTATCTAACCCCCTAGAAATATTGATATGTGAATTATTTATAGAAACGAGAAGAGATTGTTCTTTTTAAATTCACGAAGCCAGATGGCTAAGCTATTTCATCCACTACCACCTGTTAGTAAACAATTTTTTTCCTATGTCTGTTAAATACTGAATTTATCGATTTAAACCCGTTATCCTATAAATCTTACCAACAAAACCTTATGAATGTCTACGTATTAAATATCATCCGATTATAAACCTCGATCATGTCCTGGTGGCACCCTTCGCCTTTCTAGAAGAATGCATTATATACTGTTTGAGTCTCCTTATGATGGCATATTCTCAACCCCTGAATCATCTTATATCCTCCTCTGCACCGATTCTAACATTTTGATATCCATTCTATAGTATACCAGAACTGAACAACATAAGGTAGATAGATATTAACTATATGCTAAATATAGTTTGAGGAAGAAGACTTCATATGATATACAGGCTACATTGCCGAAAGGAAATGTAAATCCCAGTACGCAACACATCGATGGTTAAACAAGGGAATGCTCTGTCCCTGTGTACGGACGAGATCAAGAGCTCACTAAGACCTAAATCCCTCTCGCACCCTTACCTGCTTATGATGTCATTTACAGCAATAATGTTCATGTGAGGGTGTGTGTGTGTGTGTGTCCTAAATAAAATAATGTCCAAGATCCCCTACATTGAACTCCATCTGCTCATCTCTATTATCCTTATCTCTCTACAAGATCTCTGAGTTCACCTTGGAAGAAAACTCTCTAGCGTCCTGATCTCAATTACTCTCACCGATCTTGGTATCATCTGCACATTTACTAGCATCACCTCTCTCTCTCCTCTCAACTCTTAGCCTAAATAATAAACAAAAAGTCTGTTCCACTTCCTGTACTTTCTTCTCCTTTCCTTCTCCGTCTTTTGTTCGGTTTTCTTCTTTCATTTCTCTTCTCCTGACCTTTTTTTCTTCCTTAAGGTACGTCCCTGTCTGTCTTCTGTCTCTGTCTTCTTTCTGTCTGTCTGTCTGTCTGTCTGTGGTCGCAGCAAGACGGGATGGCACCCAACATTGATAGTGTGTTTCCAGCTATCAACATTAGAAGGACAAAATTATCAGCAAAGGAACTGCGCATTAAGACTATCGATCCTCTTCCCGTCACGACCAAGAATACTTCAGCTGGATCGAACCCCCTTTCTGTCACTCCCTCTCTCCTCTCTTCTTCTTTCTTGCTTCCTTTTTATTCTTTCTTGTTTTCTTAGTCCTTTGTTTTATTTCTTCTTTATTTCATCTTTACTCTCTCTCTCTCTCTCTCTCTCTCCTGTCTTTCCTGCCCTCCATGCCACGTGTTCATTTCTCAGCTTTCTTATGCTTCGAGGAGAGTCCTGAACTGAATGCCGCCTGCCTTTGAGGATGCTGGTGACTGCTTGTTTGTGTCGGAAAGCGTGGAAAACCCGTCCTTCGGCAAGTGTATGATAGAGAGTGTATGATAAATATAGGATGTGATCGCTGACTTACACAAAGGCAAATAAAGAGAATTCTGAGACGCAGAAAAGGGAGACAGCTCTAGTGTGATTAGGTACAGAATAGCAATAACAGGATGCAAGATTAATAGAGCATGTGGCCGCTTACTTCCACAAAGACAAATAAGGAGAATTGTAAGACGCAGAAAATGGGGACAGTTATAGTGTGTGTGTGTGTGTGTGTGTGTGTGTGTGTGTGTGTGTGTGTGTGTGTGTACAGTACCGACAAACAGGACGTATGATATATCTAGCGTGTAGTCGCTCACTTCCACGAAGACAAATAAGGAGAATTGTAAGACGCAGAAAATGGAGAAGGTTATAATGTGTGTGTGTGTGTGTGTGTGTGTACAGGACCGACAAACAGGACGTATGATATATCTAGCGTGTAGTCGCTCACTTCCACGAAGACAAACAAGGAGATCTCTCATGGTGTCTCGGGAACGCGCCCCCAGTGTACGCCTTTGGTTGACCTCTCTGCCGCCTCTCAAAGCGGGTTTTCTTCCTCTGGTTCTTGGAAGGAAAAGAAAACAACAAGAATATCATTGCCCGCAATACAAGATGGCGGAGAAGTTTGGTGGACGCGAGATTACGGACACAAAAAATAACAAAACAACAATACAACGAAACAAAACAAGGAATAACAAAACAAAAAACAAACAATAATAAAATAATAGAATAAGAAAAAAAAGAATAAAAAGAACAAAAAGAAAAACAAAAATAAAATAAAGTAAGAGAATAAAAAACAGCCAAAAAAATAACAAAACAAAAACAAAATAACAAAGTAATGGAATAAAAAAACAAGCAAAAAAATAACAAAACAAATACAAAAACAAAATAACAAAGTAATAGAATAAAAAAAACAGGCAAAAAAATAACAAAACAAAAACAAAAACAAAATAACAAAGTAATGGAATAAAAAAAACAGGCAAAAAAATAAAAAAAACAAAAACTGAAATAAAAAAAATAGTAAAATGAGAAAAAAATTAAAAAATAACTAAAATCAAAATTATATATATATATATATATATATATATATATATATATATATATATATATATATATATATATATATATATATATATATATTTATATGTACAGAGAGAGAGAGGGAGAGAGAGAGAGAGAGAGAGAGAGAGCATTTGTTTTAACTGGAGCAAAACTGTCTTAGGAGAATTAAGGAAGCGACTGCTGATATTAGGTGCCAATAAGGGCGAGAGTCGTCTGCTGTGTGTGTGTGCGTGTGTGTGTGTGTTTGTGTTTACAGGAAAAGGAGACGATTACAGCACAAAAGAAAGAAAAAAGAAAAAAGAAGGAAAATAAACTCTCTCTCTCTCTCTCTCTCTCTCTCTCTCTCTCTCTCTCTCTCTCTCTCTCTCTCTCTCTCTCTCCTCTCTCTCTCTCTCTCTCTCTCTCTCTCAAGCCCCCAGTAGTAGTAGTAGTAGTAGTAGTAGCAGTAGTAGTAGTAGTGCAGTGGTGATATAGGTCGAGCAGGTGAGGATGCCGACAGAGGAGTGTGGGAGCAGTAGTTGTGGTGGTGGTGGTGGTGGTGGTGATGGTGGTGGTGGTGGTGGTGGTGGTGGTGGTGGTGGTGGGTGGTGGTGGGTGGGTGGTGAGTGGTGGTGGTGAGTGGTGGTGGAGGTTGGTGGGTGGTGATGTGGTGGTGGTGGTGGTGGTGGTGGTGGTGGTGGTGGAGATATGGTGGTGGTGGTGGTGGTGGTGGTGGTGGTGGTGATGGTGGTGGAGGTGGTAGTGATAGTGGTGGTGGTGGTGGTGGTGGTGGTGGTGGTGGTGGTGGTGGTGGTGGTGGTGGTGGTGGTGGTGGTGATGGTGGTGGTGGTGTTGGTGGTGGTGGTGGTGGTGGTGGTGGTGGTGGTGGTGGTGGTGGTGGTGGTGGTGATGGTGGTGGAGGTAGTGATAGTGGTGGGGCTGGTGGTGGTGGTGGTGGTGGTGGTGGAGGAAGAGGAGTGGAGAAAGAAACAAATAAAAAAAAATTATTGGAGGAATAGAAACACTCCTTATCATTTGGTTTCCCCTCTCTCTCTCTCTCTCTCTCTCTCTCTCTCTCTCTCTCTCTCTCTCTCTCTCTCTCTCTCTCTCTCTCTCTCTCTCTCTCTCTCTCTCTCTCTCTCTCTCTCTCTCTCTCTCTCTCTCTCTTTATAACGATCGTTTACTGCCAATGTGTTTGTCATTATGTTCCTCATCTGTTGCGTTTCTCGTCTCTATCCTCTCTCCTTCCGTGAACGTCAGAGTTCATGAGGCCAAGAGGCAGTGTGGTTGTAGCAGCAAGCAGAAGTAGTAGTAGTAGTAGTAGTAGTAGTAGTAGCAGTAGTAGTAGTAGAAGTAGTAGTAGTAGTAGTAGTAGTAGTAGTAGTAGTAGTAGTAGTAGTAGTAGTAGTAGCAGTAGTAGCATTAGTAGTTGTAGTTACAGCAGTAGTAATAGTACGGGAACGCAGCAAGGAGAGCAGC
>NC_066577.1:2253470-2285970 GCF_024679095.1 Eriocheir sinensis
ACCACCACCGCGCCGCCCCCCCCCCTCACCACCACCGCTGCACCGCCCCCCCTTCACCACCACCGCTGCGCCGCCCCCCCCCCCTCACCACCACCGCTGCACCGCCCCCGTCACCCCCACCACCGCGCCACCCACCCCTCACCACCCCCGCTGCACCGCCCCCCCGTCACCACCACCACCGCGCCGCACCCCCCCTCACCACCACCGCTGCACCGCCCCCCCCCTCACCACCATCACCGCGCCGCTCCCCCTTCAC
The DNA here is from genome assembly GCF_024679095.1 of Eriocheir sinensis. Lineage (NCBI taxonomy): Eukaryota > Metazoa > Arthropoda > Malacostraca > Decapoda > Varunidae > Eriocheir > Eriocheir sinensis. The sequence continues at coordinate 2,253,727 of NC_066577.1, forward strand.
CACCACCGCTGCACCGCCCTCCCCTCACCACCACCGCCGCGCCGCCCCCCCATCACCACCACCGCCGTTCCGCCCCCCCCTCATCACCACCACCGCGCCGCCCCATCACCACCACCGCCGCGCTGCCCCCTCACCACCACCGCGCTGCCCCCCATCACCACCACCGCCGCGCTGCCCTCTCACCAGCACCGCGCCGCTCCCCCCTCACCACCACCGCGGCTCCGCCCCCCCTTCACCACCACAATCGCGACGCCCCCCCTCACCACCACCGCGGCGCCGCCCCCCCCTCACCACCACCGCTGCGCCGCCCCCTCACCACCACCGCCGCGCCGCCCCCCCCTCACCACCACCGCTGCGCCGCCCCCTCACCACCACCGCTGCGCCGCCCCCTCACCACCACCGCTGCTCCCCCCCCACCTCACCACCACCCCCGCGACGCCCCCCCCTCACCATCACCGCGGCTCCGCCCCACCCTCACCACCACCGCCGCGCCGCCCCCCCCGTCACCACCACCGCCGCGCCGCCCCCCCCTCACCACCAAAACCGCGCCGCCGCCCCTCACCATCACCACCGCGCCGCCCCCCCCACTTTTGGACCCTTCTTTTCTTGTATTAAATCAACTCTTTTATCACTCATTAGTTACTCCATAAATGATCTCACCGTCTCGTATCCCTGGTAGCATGATCCGGCTTAAGTTGTTATTGGAGACTGGTGTTCGGGGATAAACAAGGGAAAAAGAAAATATACGCAATATTCTATGCTCAGACGATCATAACGCTGGCATATTCAGCAATGGATGCAACATATGACAAACGACATGTCTTAAACATAATACTACAATATGTGCTCAGTTGTTGCCAATAATAATAACACTCGTCGTTCCACAAGCAGTGGTTTGTATCTCTCTGCTTACATCACAATCATTATGTACTCTCTTCACAAAATCCTAATAACACATTCTTATAGTATAATCTACTACAAGTCATGAAAGCACCAATTTATACCACACCCAGTGGTTTTACCTTTGCTTTACATCGCAAACAAATAATCACAATCCTGTCCCACTCACAATCCTACTTCACATCTCCTACATTATAATCTCCAGGACAATACAGTCGGTTTCCCTTAGATTCTCGAATTTCTACTCACGATTAAGATCACAACAGCCATTCTCGGCTGAGTGAGTAGCAGGTCTGCTTGAGGTGAGAACCAAGCTCGGTCTACCTATACCACTGATTTCTAGGCCACATTTTTCTTTGCTTTAGGCGGACTTACATCCTTGACACGCCCTTAATTTTCTACATAACCAATGGCCAATACTTCCTGTCACACCCATTTGCTCGCTCATTATGTTGTATTGTTTTACTTTTCCTGCTATTCGTGAGTCAGTCTTAAAACACTCCCACAGCGATTTTTCTGTTAAATTATTGGCTCATAACATGTCGCTACGACTGACGTCACGGGTCAGAGTCTTTTTCAATGGTTGTTCACACTTTCTGACCACGCCTACTGGGTATCTGTTTTCTGTATCTGAGTCTGGGTATCTGTTTTCCTTTACCCTCGTTGTTTCCCCTCTTTTGTACTTGAGATGTTTACACTGTTATATATGTCACCCTTCTTGTTAGTGTTTGTCCTGTCAGATGTTTACACAGTTGTATATCTCTCATTCCTCTCTGGGTATCTGTTTTCCTTTATCCTCGTTGTTTCCCTCTTTGTTAGTGTTTGTCCTATGAGATGTTTACTCTGTACTGTTATGGCATTCCTCTTGTTTGTTCGTTTTCTGGTTCCCGACATACTTCCCCTTCCGGAAGATCTCGCCCCTGAGATCTCAAAGGTGTTGGTGGAGAAGATACGCCTTGCAATGTCTGCAGTTGGCTCGAGTCTGAAGTAGGCGGCGTCGTGCGTAGCGCAGGACATAGGAATACCCCACGGCAGACGTCACCAGCAGTAGAACCAGGATCACGACAATGGCGAAGACAATCCACCAACGGATTACGGGTTGAAAGGGCTGATCCGGCTCGACCACATAATTTAGGGGCTGCAAGCCAGCTGTTAGCTCCTGTAGGGGGATGGACTCAGCACTGCGAAGAGAACCTTGCCGAAGCGTCAATATACCACTACCCGTCAAGCCGACAGTATGTCTGTTTACAGGTTATGGCATGTGAGTGTCAGAGTGATGGGGGAGGCAAGTGAACAGGTCCAGTAGCCAGGACCTTTTATAAACATAGGGGGAAATGTTTTCAAGACTATTGAAATTGTGTGGCAGAGGTTGATCACTGACTCATGTTTCAAGAAAGCAGCCGATTCACAAGAGGCTGCGTTACTAGCCTCATGGACGGGGCCTGTGGGAGGACAACTAACATATGGGTATTCTTGTTACAGTGTTTTATACTAGAAAGCATAAAATATATTTTCCTATTCTCACTGAAGGCAATACATCTTGAATCAACACTATACATAAGAAAGTAAGTGCTATTCTGCACAGAAAATGGAAGGGAGTCGATTCGAAAGACATCAAAGGTGTCAATCGGATCTCCTCGCAAAGGTTTGGTGAAATAGAAATTACGAGAATCGTGCAAAGCCGTTATTACATCCCTATATAAAGCTAAAAAATCAAGAACTGCAAGGCACAAAAGACCTGGAGGCCGAACCTAGGCTTCCTTTAATGTGCTGAACAACTGTTTGTTTCTCATAATGGATGGAGTCATGTATGTTTGCAGGGGAGCCTGCAGACTCACCTTTAAATCTTGTATACCTGGACTTGTGTCTCAATGCTAAGTCAAAATACAACAATGCTTGTAGGAGCTTTTTTCTCTTCCTAATGCCATAGTCTACAGTAAAATGGCGCACAACTTGGGTCAATACATCTACAGCTGAATATAGCCTATTAAAGGCAGATTGCATGGCATGCATATTACCTAATGATGTTGAGTTTTCCATAATAAACATTTAACTATATAAAATCTTTCTCAGTTAATGACTCTATTCCTCTATTTTTTCATGAGAAGCATCAACTTGAGCCTGGGTCGCGTTACCAAATATGTTATTAGACAAGGATCCTCAAAAAAATTATTTCCCGTTTTTTTTTTTTCTATAATTCATAGAAGCATGCAGCTTGTTTTGAATAGTAGTCATCACATAGCCTAAAACTTTTCTTAGATGATGCAACAATGAACTGAATTCGTTTTCAAAATTAAAGAGTGTGTATTTTTTGCTTTTACAGCTGGATACTCAGGTGACATTTGAATAACATTTCAAGTAACGAAGCAGTTAAATTCCGTGCTTTATATAATGCAGCTAAAACATCTTCTGTGAGGCTAAATGGTACTATAGTCTCTGTCTGTGAGGACTATAATATAGAGAGTATGTTGGTGTGAAACTTTGGCCAGCACGTGTTGGGGACTCCTGTTGTGTCATTGAGTCGTACACCGAAAGAGTCAAATCAATCTGTGGTTTATTTCGTCATATTTACGCTCCATTATTGCATTTTCATCCTTATGCATTATTCCTGTTTTATATCGTATTAGTTTTGACATTACATTAGGCAACTCTTGTACCGTCGAAGAGCGAAGGCTTTATCTATGCCGAGGTGGCTCTGAAAGTTTGGGAGTAACCTGAGAAGGTAGGGCCTGTGCATCAGCTGTTTATTGCTGTTGAAGAACGAACATTATCTAATGTGTCATGAGTAGCAGTCACCTCTCCGCTACGAGTTATCATTTTCGGTAGAATTTTTCTCAGCGATTTCAGGGTTGAGCAATGCAAAGAATAGATCAGTGTCTGTCTCTGGATTTAAAGTGTATGCTCGCCTAATCGTTGGACATTGCTGCATATCGATGCAATCTTCATTAAAGACTTTTACTCTATCTGTGGGGGCCGTTGAAACCTTACTAGTCCTGAGGTTCCTAATTTTTACCATTATATCCCTGATCTTCTCTATTACCCTGTAGGGTCCATCAAAAATAGGTTACAACTTTTTATTTACTTTTCTTTGTGGTCTCATTTGAGGAACACTGTCTCCAACGTTGATAGTTTTGATTTTGTAGCTTTGTATTACTTTTCTATTTCTTCTCTACCTTTTCCAATGTAAACCTGGCATCTATCATAAACTTTCTTTGCAACTGCAGCCATTTCCTCTTCATAGGAGTCAATATCATAAACTTTCCTTGCATTACATCCATTTCCTTTTCATGGGAGTAAGTATCATAAACTTTCCTTGCAATTACAACCATTTCCTCTTTATAGGAGTAAATATCATAAACCTTCCTTGCAATTACAACCATTTCCTCTTTATAGGAGTAAATATCATAAACTTTCCTTGCAATTACAACCATTTCCTCTTTATAGGAGTAAATATCATAAACTTTCCTTGCAATTGCAGTCATTTCCTCTTTATAGGAGTAAATATCATAAACTTTCCTTGCAATTGCAGTCATTTCCTCTTTATAGGAGTAAATATCATAAACGTTCCTTGCAAATACAGCCATTTCCTCTTTATAGGAGTAAATATCATACCAGGGCTGCTGAATTTTTTTCTAACATAGTGTAGGGTACAGGAGGATCTCTAAAAATCCTCTCTCTGTCTCTCTCGATAAAATAGGGACTCCTTTATGGTGCGATAATACGCAGCATTAATGGCCAAGATGTCTATAAGTAGCATTATATCCCAAACGGACACATTTCCTAGAACATTCTCCTCAAAATGTTAACAACAGTATAATTTGCGCGCTTTATTATTCCATTTCCATTTGTATGGTAAGCCGTTTTTCGCGTGTCGCACAGGTAGCTTCTAATTTATCTCCTGCATCACGGAATTAACGAACTCTGAACCTTGACCTGTAACAACTGTCTGAGGAACACCGTGTACACAAACAACATCCACGTACAACGCCCTTGCCATTTCGCGGGCTTCCTTACTCCGTAAGGGTACTGTAATCAAATACCTTTTAAAAACATCAACTATGGGCATTACGTATCGAGCCCCATTGTCCGATACGCCCATTGGACCCACAAGGTCCATGTGTATTCTCTCAAAAGGAGCGGTGACGTCTGGATATTGCCGCCAAGGAGCAGGGTGCAAGTTCCCAACTCACTTTTAAAACGACTACCATGACGCACTTCCTTACAAAATTTTCTACATCCCGTTTCATTCCATGCCAGAAAGCGAACTTTCTACGCCGACATAACGTAACTTTGGTTCCTCCGTGCCCTGCAGTGGCGACGAATGAGCCAGAGTTATCGCCTTGGAAATACTTGGGGGGTAGAACCACCACCTTAGTGGCTTCTCCGTACGGATTCACTAAAAGACATCATTTATTTCCACCTGTAACTCTCGGCATCTCATATTATGCCTTTTTTCTCTGAGTCTTTGCTCAATTTTCATTCATGGGGCTTCCTTCTTTTAGCATACTTATATGCTGGCTGCTCAACATGCAGCTCACTAATCTCCTGAATACTCCAGTCAAGTGTGTGGCCAATACACTCACTATTCAGGTCCATACATGTCATATATTTTATTTTCTCATCTTTCGGCGCCTGTTTCTTTTTCTACACTAGTGCAATACCTTGCCCCTCATTATCCACGTGTTCCACGGTTTTTGTTGTTCCCCATCCACAAACATTATCGCGCGTGTCCTTCTAATTCAATCTCAGTGTCCTGTGAGCCTTCATCCTTGATAAAAAATATGCTACTATATTTTCCTTGCCAGGCAAATGATTGATTGTGAAACCATACTCACTCATGAGAGTCTGCCATCTAGCTATCCTGCCGTTGGGACTAGCTACCTGTAACAACCATACTAAAGGTCTGTGATCCGTGTGGATCTCAACAGGGTAACCCAGTATTAATGGGCGGTTTACGTGTAACCCATAAATTACAGTTAAAGCCTCTCGTTCAACTATACTGTACCGCTGTTCTGCCGTATTCAATTTCTCACAAAAAAAGATACAGGTCTTAGTTTATCATCATTATCCTGTTATTGCAATACTCCACCAGTATTGTAGTAGGACGCGTAGAGTGACTGTACCAAGCATTCTATCCTTAAGGGTTGAGAACGCAATTTTTGTTTCATCCGTCCATATGGTGGAGTTTTTATTTCTTTTTTTTAGTGTGTACCTTTCTTCCTTTGTAAATCTTTAGAAAAGGAGCAACAATTTGTGAATAATTTGCAATAAATTTGCGATAATAATTAGTCAATCCAAGAAATGACTGTAAATCATGAACAGTTTGGTGGCCTCCAGCTTGATTGAGGTCTTATTCTCTGAGCTGATGGCATGGCCCAGGTAATCTACTTTGTCCTTAAAAAAGTTACACTTCTCCATCTTAAGAGTCAGTTTGGCTTCCTTTAAGCGATCCAGAATTTGTTCTAAGTTATCTGCGTGATTAGAAAATATATCGCCCAGGATAATTATGTCATCAAGGTACACCTGAACCTTGTTGCTTAATAGTCCTGTAAGGACAGTGTTTATTATTTTCTTGAAGCAGGACGGGGCTGTTTTAAGGCCAAGGGGGAGGGAAGTAAATTCCCAATGTCCTGCTGGAGAAGAAAATGCCGTCTTCTCTCTGCTAATTTCATCTTGGGGGATTTGATGGTAACCCTGTTTCAAGTCTAGGCATGAAAAAAGCTTACTATCTCCCAATTGATTGAGTATGGTGGTTATATTAGGGAGTGGGTACCGGTCGTCCCGTAGTGTTTTATTAAGTGCCCGGAAGTCCAGACAAAGTCGTAGTACTCCATCTTTTTTTGGCACTGGGATAAGTGGGGCATTATAGGGTGATCGCGAAGGGCGAATCACACCCTGTTGCTGGAGCGATATAAGATGTTCATTTACTCTGTCATGATAACTGATAGGAAGGTTATATGGACGCCTGTACACTACTTCATCAGTGTTTTGCTTGATGGTGCTTAAAAAAATAGGGCGTTACTGTTAATGGTTCTTGTTCTGTGGAAAACACTGTTATATATTTATCTATTAAGGACTTTAAAATCTGATTCTCTCTCATCACTTGGGAATTTAGCGTCAACAATTTGATAGAGGCTTTTCTTCCTTACTTCAAGCTCTGCGGGCCTCAAGTCTGTCTTAACTGTGTCAGCGGTCGGTACACTAGATACTTGTGGCAGATCAGCGTATAGCTCATGAGTGACAGGCTTCACAAATCCTAACGTTGTATTATCATCTATCTTTACACTCACTTTCAATATTCAAATACGGCACAGTGACATAAGATCTTTGATTGTCAGGTGAAGGGGTTAACTTAACTCTCCCTGAGCACAAGACTCTAGCCTGAGGAGTACTAACACAAGGCTCAAATAAAGCTTCACTTGCCTGTAGTTGCGTCACTAGCGTTATGTAACCTGCAACAGATGCATGCAGTTGCAAAGGTTCAGCTGCTTGTCAACGTACGGCCTTATTTTCAGTGAGACATTCTTCATTTCCATCTACATTTAGCTAAGATCCTTCACCTCTAGATATAAGACATATTTTTCCTGGCATAATTGTATGGTTTCCCCTTCTTTTATCAGTTTTAAGCTTCGTTCTTTTGTTCCTCATTTAGTTGCAATGTTTTCAAAAATAATCTCGTGCTACACGACAAATCAGTACTCAACACAATATGAGTCGGCAAATCTACATCGCGTGTTATCAATAAGTCTTGGAAACTACTTTTTCCTTCCATATTAACTTGTCTTTTACAGTCATTTTCAATATGGTATCTTTGCACAGAGACAATATTCACGGGTTTCGCTTCACAGTCATTTACTGCGAGCCCTAATTCTTTAATAAATTCATCCGTTAAAACTCACACACGCTCCTGTTTCTAGGAGTGCTGCCATTTTTGCATATGTATTATCATGAGTAGTGCGATCTGCCTACCAAAGTTACTCTTGAGGTATGTTGATTATAGCCTTCTTTTCATTATTTTTAAGGTCACTCCCTTGTTCGTTATAGCCTTCTTTTGCTTATATTTATGTGAGGCGGCTACTCCCTTGTTCGTTATAGCCTTCATCTTATTATATTAAAGGTTACTCCTTGTTCGTTATAGCCTTCATCTTATTATATTAAAGGTTACTCCTTGTTCGTTATAGCCTTCATCTTATTATATTAAAGGTTACTCCTTGTTCGTTATAGCCTTCATCTTATTATATTAAAGGTTACTCCCTTGATCGTTATAGCCTTCATCTTATTATATTAAAGGTTACTCCCTGTTCGTTATAGCCTTCATCTTATTATATTAAAAGTTACTCCCTTGTTCGTTATAGCCTTCATCTTATTATATTAAAGGTTACTCCCTGTTCGTTATAGCCTTCATCTTATTATATTAAAGGTTACTCCCTGTTCGTTATAGCCTTCATCTTATTATATTAAAGGTTACTCCCTTCTTCGTTATAGCCTTCATCTTATTATATTAAAAGTTACTCCCAGTTTTGTTCTTCGCTCATTTTCCGTTTTTTCCACTGCAAGTGTGCATATTTATTTATCTATTTATTTATTATTCATTTATTTATTTAATATTATTTGTAGTAGTTAACTGAGGGGGGTTCCTACCCTGGCCTCCTCTTCCTCTGATTCTTTACTTCACACATTTATCTTAATACTTCACACTATTGTCCATATGCTTCATTTTTTTATTTTTTTATTCATGACTTTTTATCCATACCTCACACTTTTCCTAATATTTCACATTTTTTCTAGATCATACTCTACACTTCCTACCTGGGGGACGTGGGTTAGGCCTTTATAAAGTCACTCTATGGCTGCATGCCCGCCGCGGCACACCACCACCCTGTGAGGCGTAGAGCCCCGTGTTCCCCTCCATCCTGGGGTAACAATCCTAAAACAAACAAACCTGGGAGGCGGGACGCTGCCGCTGCCTGTCACCTGACACCCTCTCACTGAGGAGTGGATCACGGCGCCGGTGGAGAGAGACTGCCCATCCCTCTCCACTCCGCCCGGGAAGGAACTCATGAATTCTCGGTTGAGTCGCGTGTGCTACCCATTGCACTACAGAACAACAGTGGTTGGCCAGAGTTTCCATTACCATATCGTCAAAGTCCATGTCCTCCGGAAGAACCATTAATTATATAATTAAATCGTCACTATTATTTCCGCCACTTAAAACGAGCAAAGCTTAATGAAAATAAGAGGCGTTTTCTCGTCAGAGTAAATTAAACAAAAGCACTGTAAGCACATGTCCCTATTTATCCCTATACCGCTGCCGCCAGTTTTGAGCCCTTCTTTTCTTGTATTAAATCAACTCTTTATCACTCATTAATTACTCCTAAATGATCTCACCGTCGAGTATCCCTGGTAGCTTGATCCGGCTTAAGTTGTTATTGGAGACTTGTGTTTCGGGATAAACAAGGGAAAAAGATAATATACATTTATTTAAAATTAAATGAAAGCAATTGCCTTACGCAATATTCTATGCTCAGACGATCATAACACTGGCATATTCAGCAATGGATGCAACATATGACAAACGACATGTCTTAAACATAATACTACAATATGTGCTCAGTTGTTGCCAATAATAATAACACTCGTCGTTCCACAAGCAGTGGTTTGTATCTCTCTGCTTACATCACAATCATTATGTACTCTCTTCACAAAATCCTAATAACACATTCTATAGTATAATCTATTACAAGTCCTGGAAACACCCAATTTTACCACACCCAGTGGTTTTACCTTTTGCTTTACATCGCAAACAAATAATCACAATCCTGTCCCTCACAATCCTACTTCACATTTCCTACATTATAATCTCAGGACAATACAGTCGGTTTCCCTTAGATTCTCAATTTCTACTCACGATTAAGATCACAACAGCCATTCTCGGCTGAGTGAGTAGCAGGTCTGTGAGGGCGAGAACCAAGCTCGGTCTACTCCATACCACTGATCTCTAGGCCACATTTTTCTTTGCTTTGGCGGACTTACATCCTTGACACGCCCTTAATTCTTTACATAACCAATGGCCAATACTTCCTGTCACACCCATCTGCTCGCTCATTATGTTGTATTATTTTACTTCTCCCTGCTATTCGTGAGTCAGTCTTGAACCTCCTCAGTGATATTTCTGTTAAATTGTTGGCTCATAACATGTCGCCACAACTGACGTCACAGGTCAGAGTCTTTTTCAATGGTTGTTCACACTTTCTGACCACGCCCACTGGGCATCTGTTTTCTGTATCTGAGTCTGGGTATCTGTTTTCCTTTACCTCGTTGTTTCCCCTCTTTGGTACTTGAGATGCTTACACTGTTATATATGTCACTTTTTTTGTTAGTGTTTGTCCTGTCAGATGTCTACACAGTTGTATACCTGCCTTTCCTCTCTGGGTATCTGTTTTCCTTTACCCTCGTTGTTTCCCCTCTTTTGTACTTGAGATGTTTACACTTATATATATGACACCATATTTGTAAGTGTTTGTCATTTCATGTGTTTACACAGTTGTATATCTCACTCCTCTGTTTCCTCGTTTTCTGGGTCCTGACAACTCCCTCTTTCTCCCCCTACTTTTCTGCCTTTCCCTTCCCATCCTCCTTCTCCTCTAATTTCTAACTGAATATATACAAGGGTGGGTTGAAAAGTTCGAGGAGGATGTTGCTATCCTGATTAAATTTGACATACTTAAAGTTTTGAGTATTCTTCATTATTGACTGTATTCTTTCTTTCCAGGTAAACCTACATCTGATGGTCAAAAGAAGTCTTCAAAAGTGAGTAGTATCGAATCCTCTTGAAAACGGATTAAATTCTTGCGCTGGCTGTCCTGTGGTGTTGAGTAGCTCTTTTTCTTCGTACGCAAATGTCTATCTAAGAAGTATTGCACTACTTCGGCGCCTGTGTTGACGAGGACAAGTATTGATGGTGTATAAAGCTGATTATGGATCTAGGGCCCCTTTCACAGTTCGCCATGATTGATTGGCAAGCCTCCAAACCAATACCAAAGACTTAAAAAAATCCTTGTATAGTGTTTGGCGTTCATGTTTAGGTTAAGAAATTTGAGGAAACCGTGCGGGAAATTTCTTGTGTTTCTGGTGTTGCGTCGAAAACCTAACCGTTGTGGAGTGTGGAAGACTGAAGAGTTTTGTTCGGGAGACTACGAGCCACTGTGATGGACTGTGCTACTTGTCCTTAGTCTTGTGTGTTAGGTTGTCTTGTATTGGGTAGATTTCTTCCGCGTACTCTGTGTTATTTCAGGCGTTATCCTCACCGTCTCTTTTAAAGCCTTTCAACCCAAGGGAAGTGTGCCTCGACATGCTAGAAATACAAAGTCTATCAACAATAATTAAAATATAAAAAATATTTAATAAGATAAATCAGATAATCAACACAACACAACTTTTCTATGCCCTCTCTGGCCTCAACTCTCAGAAGGCTTATGGACCTGATGGAGTGCCTCCTATTGTCCGTAAAAACTGTGCTTCTGTGCTGACACCCTGCCTGGTCAAACTCTTTCGTCTCTGCCTATCAACATCTATATTTCCCTCCTGCTGGAAGTATGCATTTGTACAGCCTGTGCCTAAGAAGGGTGACCGCTCCAATCCCCCAAAGTACCGCCCAATAGCTTTACTTTCATGTATATCTAAAGCTTTTGAATCAATCCTTAACCGGAAGATTCAAAAGTACCTTTCCACTTCTAATCTTCTATCTGATCGCTTGTAGAGATTCCGCATGGGCGTTCTACTGGCGATCTTCTTGCTCTCTTAACTAACTCTTGGTCATCCTCTCCTAGCCGTTTCGGTGAAACTTTCTCTGTTGCGCTAGGCATATCGAAAGCCTTCGATAGAGTCTGGCACCAGTCTTTTGCTTTCTAAACTGCCTCTTTCAGTTCTATCCTCTCTCTGTTCCTTTATCTCCAGTTTCCTTTCCGGCCGTTCTTTCTCTGCGGTGGTAGACGGTCACTCTTCCCTAAACCTATCAACAGTGGCGTTCCACAGGGCTCTGTCCTATTACCCTCTTCTTGTTATTCATCAATGATCTTCTTCCATAACAAACTGTCCTGTCCACTCGTACGCCGAAGACTCCACTCTGCATTATTCAACTTCTTTCAATAGAAGACCATCAAAACATGCAAAGTACTAACTCCAGACTGGAGGCTGCAGACTTAACCCCAGACCTTACTATCATTTCCGATTGGGGCAGAAGGAACCTGTGTCCTTCAATGTCTCAAAACTCAAATTCTCAACTATCAACTCGACATAATCTTCCAAACACCTATCCCCTATTCTTCGACAACCTCAGCTGTCACCTTCTTCAACACTAACCATCCTCGGTCTATCCTTAACTCAAAATCTCAACTGGAAATTTCCCATCTCCTCTCTCACTAAATCAGCTTCCTCGAGGTTGGGCGTTCCGTATCGTCTCCGCCAGTTCTCCTCCGCACAGTTGCTATCCATATACAGGGCCTTGTCCGCCCTCGTATGGAGTATGCATCTCACGTGTGGGGGCTCCATTCACACAGCTCTATTGGACAGAGTGGAGGTAAGGCTCTTCGTCTCATCAGCTCTCCTCCTCCTACTGATAGTCTTCCTCTCCAATTCCGCCGCGATGTTGCCTCTTTCTATCTTCTATCGATATTTCCTCTGACTGCTCTTCTGAACTTGCTAACTGCATGCCTCCCACCCTCCCGCGGTCCCGCTGCACACGACTTTCTACTCATGCTCATCCCCATACTGTCCAAGCCCCTTATGCAAGAGTTAACCAGCATCTTTACTCTTTCATCCCTCACACAGGTAAACTCTGGAACAATCTTCCTTCATCTGTATTTCCTCCTGCCTACGACTTGAACTCTTTCAAGAGGAGGGTATCAGGACACCTCTCCTCCCGAATTTGACCTTGCTTTTGGTCACCTCTTCTAATTCTTTTATGGAGCAGCGATTAGCGGGCTTTTTTTATAGTTGTTGTTTTTTGTGCCCTTGAGCTGCCTCCTTTGTTGTAAAAAAAAAAAAAAAATCTAGAGGGGCGTGCCTCGATCTGCTAGAAATGCAAATCCTTCCAACAATAAATAAATGAAATAAAAAAAACAATAAAATAAATAAGATAAATAAATAGATAAATGGATGAACATAAAGCCTTTGAACACAAAAGAAAGTGTGCCTCAATCTGCAATAAATACAAAGCCTTTCTACAATAAATATAAATAAAAAAATGAAAATCGGTACATACAACAAATAAAACCGATAATTGAATAAATAAATAGAGAAAAAAAAAAGGATTTCAACACGAGAGAAGTCGTAATAAAATGCGTTTCAACAGTGAATCAAAATAAAAGACAATTAAAGAAAGAGACAGATACACGGATAGCTAAATAGCCTTCACCCATAAGAGCAGTCAGCCTCAGTCTACTAACAATAAAAAAACTTCACTCAACTCAACCAACTAATTAAAAAAACAACAATAATATCAATAATCCTGTTCATTACAATCATATTCAAATTTATCACCGGGCCCCGAAATGTTGTATTAAAATGTGTGTTTGTAGTGAATCCGTAATCAGGAGAGAGAGAGAGAGAGAGAGAGAGAGAGAGAGAGAGAGAGAGAGAGAGAGAGAGAGAGAGAGAGAGAGAGAGAGAGAGATGCCTGTCACGTCCAATATATATAGCAGAGGTGACAGTTATGACGTACCGGGCAACTCTTAATTTTACCGGACGAATGCGTGGCTACCAGACGGATAAATAGTTGAGGGCTGCGTGACTGGCTGTATCGTCCCGTGCTGGGGGTGTCGATGCTGCTGGTGCTGGGGCTTCCTGGGCGAGCCTGGACTAATGTGCAATGTACCACGAAATGAACGGCTGCAGTAGTGTGAGTCCTCCCGAAATTGACCCTTCTTTCGGCCACCTCTTTGGATTCTTTTTAGGAGCAGCGAGTAGCGGGCCTTTTTTTATTATTGTTTCCATATTATAGTGCCCTTGAGCTGTCTAGTTTGTTGTAAAAAACACACACACACACACACACACACACACACACACACACACACACACACACACACACACACACACACACACTCATACATACACACACAGTAGTATGTATTGGTGCCAGTGACGGGACCAAAAAAATTCGCAAGCATGATCAAGAATTAGCACCAGAAATAACGTCGAAAAATATTATACGTTGAATTTGTCGGCCGGGGCAGCCAGCCGGGCGGCCAGCCAGCCGCCGAGGGGACCTCCCCACTACCCAACCGGGTAGTGGTCATAAAGCTACCCAAAATGACCATCCCTCCCCCCCCTCCCCCCCCCCACACACCCACCCCAAACCCCACCACCTTCCACGCCATCGTGTCTCCCCCTACCCCCCGGAGGCCTGAGCGTCACCCTCCTGCCGGGGATTGGTTAGGGGCGTCCTTTCGCGCCGTGCCGGGGCGTCGCCCTCCTGCCGGGGATCGGTTAGCGCGAGCGGTGACTTGTTCGGGGGATCGGTTAGGGGCGTCCTTTCGCACCGTGCCGGGGCGTCCTTTCGCCCCAGTGCCGGGGGATCGGCTAGGGGCCTCCTTTCGCACCGTACTGGGGCGTCACCCTCCTGCCGGGGGATCGGTTAGGGGCGTCCTTTCGCACCGTGTCGGGGCGTCACCCTCCTACCGGGGATCGGTTAGCGCGAGCGGTGACTTGTTGGGCGGAGGCCTGTGGCTACCATTCCCCCTCCCTCTCCCTCTTCCCCTCCCGCTATTGATTTTTTTCCAGTTTGCCAGCATGTGTGTGCGTGTCCCCCTCTATTCCCCACCCCTCGCGAGCGGTGACTTGATGGTCAGTCTGAGGGTACCATTACCCCTCCCTCTCCCTCTACCCGCTATTGATTTTTCAGTTTGCCAGCATATGTGTGTGTGTGTGTGTGTGTGTGTGTGTGTGTGTGTGTGTGTGTGTGTGTGTGTGTGTGTGAGTGTGTGTGTGTGTGTGTTTGTGTGTGTGTGTGTGTGTGTTACTGTTGATTTTCATATTGACTGGAGTTATATCGATTGTCTTTTCAGTGAGGAGGTAGGAACGGGAAAAGTAGATTTTATACATTTTTTTATTGAAATATAGTGGAAAAAAAAATGGTATGACAAGTTATTATATTACCTTAATCTAGTCTATTTTATTTGTTCTTTCTTAATCCAGGCTAATTTGTTCTTTCTTAATCCAGACTAAATACATGCTAAGCCTAAAAACAAAAACACACAATCGCCATAAAAAAAGACATATTACAAACTCACACCGTACAGGCTCACAGAAATACAATGGAAACCCAACCACCCTACCCCTTTTTTTTTTCCTCCCCCAAAATAAATCCTAATTGAAAGAGACATATTACAAACTTATGTCGTACATGCCCAAAGACAGCCCATAAAAAGATGACAACACGAGTACATATACAAATGAAGAAAAAAATACACAACACAAGTACATATATATAAAAAATAATACACACAGAGCGAGTACATATATAAAAAAAAATATTGTTAAGCACTAAATATAGGACTCTCATCAAGAACATTCATAATATTATTCACGTCCATGCTATGAGAAAAATTCAAAGAATTGAAAGCTGAAGGAAGGTCAGTGCTTGAGAAGCTTTCATTTGTTTCGTCCGCACGAGCCGCATTGTTAGGGACCGGTTTTTGCGCGAGATTATTTTCAGCGGCCGGAGTTGCTGCTCGACGAGCTGGTGGGTCTTCAAAGACGAGTTTCTTGGTCACAGAGATATTTTTTTTCATTGGTTTTCCCCGACCGTACGCCGCTGCTGAGGAGAAGAGACCCGCCTGACGTTTGGCCACCTGAAGTTTTTTTCTCCCAACTTTGTGGAGGCTCTTCTGAGACAGTCTTGGGTCCCGGTGTTCTTGCTGCTTCGGCAAATTATTCTTTGTCATTCTTCGCCGCCGTTCTTGTCCCCGGTCGCGATCTTGTTGTCTCTGGTGCGTCTCCTGCTGCTCGCTACGCCCCTGCTGCTGGAGCTGCCGCAACACTTCCGCCATATGCTGCATTTTTTTTTTCCAGTCGTGATTGACGCATTTCATGATCTTTTTGCTGCAGACGACTTCGCCGCTCTCGCGATTCAGCGCCCGACGGAGAGTCAAGACACACCATCACCGAAGCGTGTCTGTTGTTGTCGTGGACTTATGAAAATATAGAGAAACATTAATACAAAAAAAAATAAATCTCTCTCTCTCTCTCTCTCTCTCTCTCTCTCTCTCTCTCTCTCTCTCTCTCTCTCTCTCTCTCTCTCTCTCTTGTAAGAATAAAAATACTTACTATGCGTTACGCTGGCCGGTGGGTCGTTCTTCAGACGAGACACTGGTAATGGAGGTATCACATCCTTCAGAAGTCGCAGAGGCCCCTCCCTCAGCACGCGCCGCCCCATTTTACCGACACCTCCCAACGCGCCGCGGTTGTCGTTGTTGTTGCCCAATGACTCGCCCGTGATGTGTTCACCAGTAGACTTGGGAGTTTCTGGAACATCCCCACCTCACCACCACCAACATCCGCTGAAATGACAAGATATATATATATATATATATATATATATATATATATATATATATATATATATATATATATATATTTTTTTTTTTTTTTAAACACAACGAATAAGAAATACACACACACACACACACACACACACACACACACACACACACACACACACACACACACACACACCAGCGCGTGGGCGCGCAGAAAAAAAAAAATACAAGAGGCGGATATCTCACCTCCGTTTCTGGGATGTGATGTGTTATCCACGGCTTCAGCTTGGGATGTGTTATCCATGGCTTCAACTTCTAATGCGGCTTGACCCATTATCTGATCGTCAACATCGTCAGCATGAAGAGTTGCAGCGGCAGCGTGGGGCTGTTGTTGTTGTTGTTGTTGTTGTAAGTTCATGACGGCGAAGACTTCCTCCATGATGCTCCTCTCGCAACGTTAGGGGACTGACTAAGCTACCCGGGGTTATTTGGGGCATATGCGCACACTACCACAAGCCTTTTCTTCTTCCGAGGCTACCCCAGGTTATAGGGGACACGCCCACACATGTATGCAAACATGCGCGCACATGCCCAAAACCACAAGCCATTCTTCTTCCGAACAATAGGAAAGCGTGAACAAACTCACACCCACCCGGCCACGTCGCACGAAAAAAAAAAACAGAATCCTGTTCTTAATAACTACATATAACTACACACACACGCCATAAATGAATAAGCTACATACTACTTCTCTACATTTTTTACACATAGGAAAGCGTGAACAAACTCACACCCACCCGGTCACGTCGCACGAAAAAAAAAAAAAAAAAACAGAATCCTGTTCTTAATAACTACATATAATTGCACACACACGCCATAAATGAATAAGCTACATGCTACTTCTCTACATTTTTTACACACACACATTATCATCATGTAACATTTAATAAGTTAGCCCCATATCTTTTTTTTTTTTTTTTTTCACAGCAAAGGAGACAGCTCAAGGGCACAAAAAAGTAAACATTAATAAAAAAAAAGCCCGCTACTCGCTGCTCCTAAAAAGAATCCAAAGAGGTGGCCGAAAGATAAGTCAGTTTCGGGAGGAGAGGTGTCCTGATACCCTCCTCTTGAAAGAGTTCAAGTCGTAGGCAGGAGGAAACACAGATGAAGGAAGATTGTTCCAGAGTTTACCAGCGTGAGGGATGAATGAGTGAAGATGCTGGTTAACTCTTGCATAAAGTTTGGACAGTATAGGGATGAGCATGAGTAGAAAGTCGAGTGCAGCGGGGCCGCCAGGAGGGAGGAGGCATGCAGTTAGCAAGTTCAGAAGAGCAGTCAGCGTGGAAATATCGATAGAAGATAGAAAGAGAGGCAACATTGCGGCGGAATTTAAGAGGTAGAAGACTATCAGTATGAGGAGGAGAGCTGATGAGACGAAGAGCCTTTGCCTCCACTCTGTCCAGAAGAGCTGTGTGGAGCCCCCCACATGAGATGCATACTCCATACGAGGGCGGACAAGGCCCTGTATATGGACAGCAACTGTGCAGGGAGAAGAACTGGCGGAGACAGTACAGAACGCCCAGCCTCGAGGAAGCTTATTTAGTAAGAGATGAGATATGAAGTTTCCAGTTGAGATTTTGAGTTAAGGATAGACCGAGGATGTTTAGTGTTGAGGAAGGTGATAGCTGGGTGTTGTCAAAGAATAGGGGATAGTTGTTTGGAAGATTGTGTCAAGTGGATAGGTGGAGAAACTGTGTTTTTGAGGCGTTGAAGGACACCAGGTTCTTCTTGCCCCAATCGGAAATAATAGTAAGGTCTGAGGCTAAGCGTTCTGCAGCCTCCAGCCTTGAGTCGTTAAGTTCCTGAAGGTGGGTCTTCTATTAAAAAGAAGTTGAATAATGCAGAGTGGAATCATCGGCGTAGGAATGGATAGCACAGTTCGTTTTGGAAAGAAGATCATCAATGAACAACAGAAAAAGAGTAGGAGATAGGACAGAACCCTGTGGTACACCACTGATAATAGAAATAGGGGAAGAACAGAGACCGACTACCACGGCAGAAATAGAACGGTCAGAAAGGAAACTGGAGATAAAGGTACAGGAGAAGGATAGAAACCGTAGGAGGGTAGTTTAGAAAGCAAAGATTTGTGCCAGACCTATCAAAAGCTTTTGATATGTCCAGCGCAATAGCAAAGTTTCACTGAAACGGCTAAGAGGATGACCAAGAGTCAGTTAAGAAGGCTAGGAGATCACCAGTAGAACGCCCCTTGCGGAACCCATACTGGCGATCAGATAGAAGGTCAGTAGTGGAAAGGTGCTTTTGAATCTTCCGGTTAAGGATTGATTCAAAAGCTTTAGATAGACAAGAAAGTAAAGCAATAGGACGGTAGTTTGAGGGATTGGAGCGGTCACCCTTCTTAGGTACAGGCTGTGTGAAGGCATACTTCCAGCAAGAAGGAAAGGTAGATGTTGACAGGCAGAGGCGAAAGAGTTTGACCAGGCAGGGTGACAGCACGGAGGCACAGTTTTTAAGGACAATAGGAGGCACTCCATCAGGTCCATAAGCCTTCTGAGGATTGAGGCCAGAGAGGGCATAGAAAACATCATTTGAAGAATCTTTATAACAGGCATAAAGGAGTCAGAGGGGATGAGTGGGACGAATATGCCCAGAATCGTCCAGAGTGGAGTGTTTAGAAAAAGTTTGAGAGAAGAGTTCAGCCTTAGAGATAGATGAGACGGCAGTGTTGCCGTCAGGACTGAGGAGTGGAGGGAAAGATGAAGAAGTGAAGTTGGAGGAGATGTTTTTGGCTAGATGCCAGAAGTCACAGGAAGAGTTAGAAAGCAAGGTTTTGACATTTTCTATCAATGAAAAGAATTTTTGGTTAGTCGGAGAATAGATTTGGCACGATTTCGGGCAGAAATGTAAAGTTCATAATTAGCATTAGTTTGAAGGCTCTGGTATCTTTTGTGAGCTACCTCTCTATCATTGACAGCACGAGAACAAGCGTGATTAAACCAAGGCTTTTAGCGTGAGGAGTAGAAAGAACGAGGAATGTATGCCTCCATTCCAGAGACAATCACCTCTGTGATGCGCTGAGCACACACAGAGGGGTCTCTATCCTGGAAGCAATAATCATTCCACGGGAAATCGGAAAAGTACATCCTCAGGTCGTCCCACCGAGCTGAAGCAAAATGCCAGAAGCATCGCCTCTTCGGTGGGTCCAGAGGATGTAGAGGAGCGATAGGACAGGATGCAGAAATAAGATTGTGATCGGAGGAGCCCAACGGAGAGAACAGTTTGACAGAATAAGCAGAAGGGTTTGAGGTAAGGAAGAGGTCTAGAATGTTGGGCCGATCTCCAAGACGGTCAGGAATACGTGTAGGGTGCTGGACCAACTGCTCTAGGTCGTTGAGGATAGCAAAGTTGTAGGCTTGTTCACCAGGATGGTCAGTGAAAGAGGATGAAAGCCAAAGCTGGTGGTGAACATTGAAATCTCCTAGGATGGAGATTTCAGCGAAGGAAAGTGGGTCAAGATGTGCTCCACTTAGAATTCAAATAGTCAAAGAATTTTACATAGTTGGTAGAGTTAGGTGAGAGATAAACAGCACAGATGTATTTAGTAATAGAATGACAGTGAAGTCTTAACCAGATGGTGGAAAATTCAGAAGAGTCAAGGTCGTGGGCACGAGAGCAAGTGATGTCGTTGCGCACGTAGGCGCAACAATGCTTGTAAGTCAGTCCTTGACTAGATTGACAAAATGTTTTTATACATGGGGCATTTAAACATTCTATAAGCATATGTTAACACCTTTCTGTCATTCTTCAAAATTTCCTAAATCATAATTATCTTTAAAAACTGACTAGTCCTCTCTAAGCCTATTATATTACATAAGTATACGAATTGAATGCAATACACGCCACACACCAGAGTTTTGTCCGACTGTAATCTTGCGGCAAGTTTAAAAACAGGATAATCTTTATGCTTATTTAGAAACTTCGAAAGTACTTAGAATATAATGATGAGGTCAGGGCGTATGTGTCGAAGAAATATATACACTTATCACTAACATAGAACACCACCCAGTGACCCATTTTCGAAGCTTGCGATGCGCCTAACACATTAGCAATAAAGACAATGGGCTTGTCTGACTCACTCCTTAGATTTAATTTCGCTACATCGTCAGCGGGAAGACAGCCTAAGAAATATATATTATGGTGATAAAGTCTTCCTTGTAGAGCTTTCATAATTTGTTGATTATTCATTATGCTCTAGTGTCGCAAGACACGTGCCTCTCAAGTTGATTGACAACACTCCTTTGTATCCCCAAAACAGATAATTACTAAATTTTCATCAAGCCTTTTTAAGCTGAAGACTTATGCGTAAGTTTCCACTGTGTTCAAGAGGCACTGTGCCTCGTATGTCTTCAGTAACAAACTAAAACAAACACTGTCCTTCCTTTCCTAAAGCTATCGTAATCAAGCAAAGTGTCATTTCTACTCTAAACTATCTAAAATATCATAATAGACTCGCGTACACTCGTGGGGAAAAGAAACCGTATTTTATACATATTCATACCATTGACAGAGACTGTTAGTTCAGACAAATCAGCATTCTTGAAATACAAGCCATTTTTATTATATACACCCGAAAAAGGCCCTCATGTCAGCCATAACGATATATAAACGCTCTGGAATGACATTTCCCCAAGGTTGGTCAAAGACAATACTTGTCTGCTGTTTGCCGAGCCAGAGATTTATATAACGTCTTGTTAAATATTGTACGCGTTATTTTCCTGTCTCTAATTCTTTATTTAATGTAAGCAATGCTGACGGATAGGGTTGGAGTCTGGTAACCTAAAGTTTAGCAAAATCAATATGGGCACGCACCTCCCATCGCCATCAGTGTTCAAATACCAAGCTTCGTTAGCTAACTCAAGCCTTATTCTCAATGGGATGTCGTCGCATAAATACTGATCACAAGAAGTAATGTCCGACATTAATGGGAAGGTGAGATGAAGACCGTGATCTTTGATATCTTTTAAATGTCTCTTGTATTTGCTTCCGAGGCTAGTGAAGTACGCGGCGTCATAGGTGTCAGCTACGCCTGCTCCACCGATCTGTTATCTTTGAGGAGGTTTCCTATTTCTCCGAATGATTTGAGTGTTAACGTGGAGAAGGTGGTGAGCATTTTTAGGAATGACCAGTAATTAAAGTATGGGTTACTTTCAACCATTTGATCGCCTACATACACCTGAATTGATTTGAACATGGTATTAGCAGTGCCATTGCAGAATTCGACATTGACAGCCTCCTCGACTTTTGTTTGTCTATCAGCTTGAGTGACACTTAATTTCAACTCAAGAATTAATTTAGCAAGATCGATAAATGCCCCCTTCACCCCCGGCACGCGGAACTCTTGGTACTTATCTTTTAACCGGGCGTGGCTGGACAAATTTACAGGTAAAATGTCGACAAGAGTTTTAGACGCAATAGAACTCTCAACCTGGCGTTGTCTGTTGATTCTAGGAATTCGTCAACCACTGAGCTCATGATCAGAAATCGGAACGGAGGGAGCGGCGGAGGCCATGCTGTTGTCGCTTTCGTCGCCGCTATATACTAATGGAACACTGGTCGCGGGAGCAGGCGACGTGTTAACGATAAGAGACCACTCGCTAAAAAAAAATGGCAAGCCCACGCGCGCGCGCAGGTCAGAATGTTCCCACCCTCCCCTTTTTTTTCGCGGGTGTCCACCGCACCTCCACATTACTAAATTATATCAAACACATCGCTGTTCTTTCTCTTGCAACCACTTTTCCTTTTATTATTTTTTTCTTCTTCTTGTTTCGCGAAGTAACTCTTCTTTTTCCTCCTTTAATAATTCTAGCACCTACGTCACTTAAAGGCTTCAATACCTCTTTTCTTTAGCGCCTCTCACCTTCTCTGTCCTGCTCCATCCTGGATAACATCTTGAGTAAACTTAAGCGCTGAGGGCTTAACGGTTCTGAATAGAAAGGGCATTACACTCGTGGCTAAGTTTGCGAGCGTACTAAAAATACCGCCACCTCTTTGATGTAGTCTTGCAGGATGGGCGAAATGCACAGTTCGAATATTGCCAAAACCACCCCCCCCCTGATGTGGAAAGCTACTCCGAAGACTTGAAATTCACGCTCCGTAGGCGGAAGAAACACTGTTCGCGACGATGACTGCATGACCACTGGTTAAAAAAAATATAAAACGTCATTTTATAGCTACACAGTGGTTTGTGTCTATCGCCCATCCCAACAGTTGAGGCTTTCGCGGGAAGATTCTTCGTCCCCTCTTCCTGCCCCAAGAGCATTACCTTAACGTTATTCAAAATCTAGTTGGTGGGCAAGATCTGCTCCTTCAAGTAGGCCACGTTCCATTCATGATCCATCTTTCCCCTTCGTCCTACGCCGGTAGGAAAAATGACTTTTCGAATGTTTTTTTCTGCTTTGCATAATCACCTAGCTCATTGAGGCAACATTTAAAAGTATCGCGTCTGCTTTGCTTGGTGTCCGACATTAAACCGTTCACATAATGCATATCTCTGCTGGTTTCAATAAAATATCTTGACACGTCATTATATTCTCCAGATTCACCCTGACAAAATTGGGTCACCATACCCACCACAATGGGATAAATTGATTCCGTGGGTGGTTCCTTCACTACCAACAACCACACATTCGGTCTGTCACTCCAAACGACTCTGTTCAAATTATAAAGTTGTTTCCGTTTTTCAAAGAGATTAACGCATAGCCATACACTTCAGCCAGGTCTTTGGCTATACCGCTAAGTTTAAAACTGCTGGCGTTGACGGTGGCTACTAAACACACACTGTCGTCAATGAACTGGCGATCGGTCATTCGCCTTCATGGGAATGATGGGATAGTCTGACATGTTTATAGAAAAAATATATTAATTATCGCTCTTATTCACGCTTAGTGTCTCCCTGTCCCGCAGGTCACACAGTGTCTATATCCCACCCCAAAACAGAATCCTTTTATACGCGATAATTCTCCCGTCATACCCGGCCTCCGCGCGAGGCAGAGAAAAGGCGTGGGGCGTGGCTGCCCGAATTGGGGCACTTCTCCTTCCTCTTCCTCCTCCAAACAGTTGCTTCCTTGCCTTATTATTGCGTATAAATGGGGATCTAAGTTTGTGTTGTGGAAAAGCATTTTAATTTTAATAAAAAGGTATATCATCAGCTTTGAAACCTAATTTGCTGTTGACGTCACTTAAGGTTGCAATATATCAATGACGTTAAAATTATTAATGGGGCTCAAAAGATTTCCGTTGTATCCCATGTAATTCCTGGAGTATGTTTTATGAGAGCTAAGAAAGCTTTGGCATAATCCCTTTGAGTTGCTTTCATTCTAACATCAATCCTGTTATCTATGGCAGGTTTCGAATCGATAGTATTTGTGGGGAACGTCGTGCGAGGACCTATGCCCGCTATATATGGCGGG
Source organism: Eriocheir sinensis (assembly GCF_024679095.1). Classification (NCBI taxonomy): domain Eukaryota; kingdom Metazoa; phylum Arthropoda; class Malacostraca; order Decapoda; family Varunidae; genus Eriocheir; species Eriocheir sinensis. The sequence continues at coordinate 2,277,650 of NC_066577.1, forward strand.
AGGTTGTTTTGAGTTAATACATCTTGCGCGCGTCTCTTTATATTTTTTAATGCAGCTGACGCCTTGACCGTCGAACCGACAACGGTTTCCGCACTCTCTTTTCTTTTTTCCTCGTCCGTCTTTCTGTTTCGTTTTATATTTTGGCTCCCGTGAAGACTTGAGTAAAAATTTAATTGTTCTGCTGTTGATTTCAGGATGAGACAATATTCCTTCATTTTGTTAAAGACCAGTTATGACGCTGGCTGCAGAGGTAACAGCACAGAGGTATAGCACCACCCACTGTGTTCGCAGTAGTTTTTTTTTAGTGTACTTACCCCTTGTTGGCGAGTTTCCTTATGTGTTTTTATATTTGTTCAGGGATTTCACAATCTTTGTATTTCGCGTAAGATTAGTTTTAGGAAATTTAAACACTTCTGACAAACAATCTATATGTTTCTTGTTCAACACCGCAATTACTTTTTCCGCTTGTCAGGGAGAGTTTAGCCAACAACAAAACATGATCCTTGTGAACAAAGGCGAGGGGAGGTGCTTTTTTTTTTCTTCTTGTTGGTGAATTCGAGGTCATTAGGAAATATCTTGAGCGTCTATCCAACAGTCTTGACTCGGATCATAAGCAACCAAGATACAAAAATTGTTTGCGACCGTTCACCACTCTCGATTTTTTTTTATGATGATGGGGAAACGTCCGGTAGCTGAACTTTGATAAGCTCCTCTTTGTAAAACAAGCCTTGGATGGGTTGATTGGATAAATCTTGCAAGGTATTATAGCCAATGGGGATTATCGATAATCCACGCTTGCAATTTTAAATATTTCTTCTGTGTTTTTGGATAACAGAAAGCCTCAGTTTAAATTTAGAAGCTTTATCCGCGCCCACGAAGTCGAACGTAGTCCCCGATGTTCAGCACACGACTGGCTTTACCTTGACGACTTTTCTCTGTTTTATAATGTATCATTTTCTTAAACTGACGAATGATCCTCGCTGGTCGCCTTCATGGCATGTACTTCGGCTGGGAGTTCTTCCCTAGAGCGTGCGTGAGGCGTGCGGTTATAGCTCTCAGTACCTTCTGCAAGATAGAAATATACTCGAGTTTGTGCCCAGCAGGCTGTCATATAACTATATATTCGACCTTTCAGAGTTCTGATAAATCGCTCAACAGGCTGCTTTTATCTCTTGGGGTAAACGCTGTACATGTTTATGTCTTTACTTTGCAAATAGGTTTGAAGTGGACGATTATATAACTCTTTGCGCTCGGTCAACACAGAGCCCTGGGGAACCCCACTGAAAGCAGCGTCTTCCTCTAGCAATGTCTTCATTGCCATACCATCGATTTTGCATCTTTACGTTTAAGAGGCAGGGGCTTTGGCATTGTACCTTGAAAATGCATCAACGCAGACTAAGATGTAATTATGACCTCCATTAAGCGGGACAATTCTTTCATGTCGCGAGATCTGCTACCATGATAACTCGCGGTTTGGGACTGAGAATAGCGCGTCAGCAAACTTATGGGGTTGTATCTTATATGTAATGTGTGTTCTGCAACCTTCCCCATAAACTGTTCAACATCGCACATAGAAACGTCCGGTTCAATGGCTCTCGCTTCTGCTAAAAAATAAGGCCTCACTCCGCTTAGCCTCCAGGTACTTGAGGAGTCTTCATAAAGGGACTTTAAAAGACGTGTCTTGGATGGGGCTAGCATATCGCTCCCTCTCTCCACAGTACAACAGCACCTCACAGGGCAAATCGTTCGCTATCTGTTGATCTCAGCGATAGGACCTCAGGGGTAGTTATGCAGACGTCAGCCAGCAGATAGCCATAAGGTTTTTCCCTGTAACAACTCGCTTGTAGATACCTGAGAAATGCCTTGGCTCTGTCACGACCACTTACAATTGACGACCTAGAAGTTCAATTTGACCAAGATCTCTTTGTTTTAAGCAAAACAGAAATGGAAGTGCAATTGAGATATGCTTCGCATGCCTGCCACCATAAATAAGTTCTGAGAAATGAGTAATGGAGCTAAGGCCAATATGTCTGCGCTTTAATAAAAACAATGGCGACGCTTTCATGCATTGGCAGCGCGTAAAAAGTTATCAATCATATATACTACTAACATGAATTTATTTTTCTGACAGAGATCAATTTCCCTGTTCAGGGTCTAAATGTCCCATACCTAAAGTATTTCTTTATTTTGCAGCTCTGGCAAGTGCTTAGAATGGGATGATGTGTTTGCTACCGCAAATAAAGAACTCGATAAATTTGTCACAATATTTCCACTGAGTCAACGTCACTAGCTTTGTATTCCCCAGATCCTGACGCACAACATATATCCTCCTCCTCTGCTCGCGGGAAATAAATCGATAAGGTCTTCCCTTAACACTCTTCATAAGCAAAAGTCTCGCGATAGAGTATGAGCGTTTTTTTGCTAAACCCACTGATTTTTCCAAAGAGGTGGTGGTCGTTGTATATGCGCAAGACTTGATCGTATTGAGCGGTTTTTCTTCAAGTATATTTTCGTCCATACTGATCCGTCACCACTACCGCCACTGAATCTAAGCATTTTCGCCTTAAGCTTTTTACTACAGAGGTCTTTTACACTGGTATAATGGTGTTACTCCCACCGTAAGGGAGAGTGGCTAAAATGTTCCACGGTTGGCTAACAAATCCAATGTGAAATGGATTTAATGTCGCAATTAAGGTGGGGAGATAGTCTACGTCAGCTAAATGGAGGTCTGGCAGAAATCAGCATTTACCTAGCGAAACAGGTAATGTTTTTTTTTTTTTTTTTTTTTTACATCTCGCGGCCTATAGCATGGTGGGCTTTTCGGTGGGGCCTGATGGTCGGCCAAGGCTTCTTCCCGGTGGGTCCCTGATGGGCCGGCCCAGCCCACGTTCTAACGCCGCAGGCGGTGTTTCTCAGTGGCGCCATCTTTGCATTGGCTCATACTGCCCTCCCGGAGGCTCATCTTTAATCCTGGGAATCAAGTCCACGAGGTTGATGAGTCGGTCATCTGGACAGCATGTGGGTAGTTTAAGCCACTCAACGGCGGCTGAAAAATCAGCATTGGCACCGGGCGAAGTTGAACTCACCCGTCCTCCTGAACGCGGTGGTGTTACTCTGTCGATTCAGCGCACTCCCTAATGTGACTCCTCATCGTGAATATATCATAGTAATGATTGAGAATAAATCAGGGCAGCTGCCAGTACAGGCAAATAATAAACTTATTGTGCAGCGTTTAGATTACGCAATATCTATAGAGCGTTTGTGGTAGCATACAGGTGATTTTGGAGGGTGCATACTTCTCTGGAATAAAAATACCGTGTAAAGGCAACCTGGTAATCTCGGTCAGGGTGTAAATTTAACGGTATGATTTCATTTTAAAATGAACCTGGCGTTGTCCGGGGATAAAGATCGCGGCATCCTGGCTACTAAGGTATATTATATGCTCGTCCGCTCGTCATGTTTGCGATAAAGACTGAGCTTGTTGCTGGTTTAGGCTTTAGCTTTTTCATTAACAGATCAATGATTGCTTATAACAAGCGCGAGCTCTGTCGCCGTTACAGCCACTCGCGTAGGCTCTTTGTCGAAACCTTAGCCCGGTGGGGAGGGAATCTCCATGCCATTCCAGAAGGGTGGGAGGTGAGATAAAGAGCGACCGTGGAATGATATTGGCGCTGCTGGTAGCTGGCGCGATGGGAACTTTATTAGTTTCTCCTCCTCTTTCTTTTGTTTGATCGATTAACGTTCTCGTTTATTTCCACCTATCTTTTCTCCATAGATTACGTCACTGGTCTAGTTCACAGCGACACCACGCACCCTCATCACCACTTTCCATAAAGTATCCCCGACAACATTGAGTAGTACTAGTAGTAGTAGTAGTAGTACTAACGGTAATTAACGATAGTGGCGCAACTAGTGAAAACGGTTGAGATGTCCTCCGCATTTGACGCAGATTCTCGGGTAAATCAGGAATTGTGCATAAGCTCTCGTAAAGCTACGAAGGATTACCCGGCATGCTGTCATCAGAGAGCAGATGCACTCTTTGTTGTCAGCTGCGCTTAAGTCCTTGTCTCCAATGGGTAGTGCATACCTGACCTTTCAGGGAATTTGGATGCTGCTATAGAGGCGTGCACCTTATCACCCCCGCCCCTTACAGTACCTGTATGTATTTTCATGATTATAGTTTCTCAAACTATAGTGAAATTGCTAGCTTTTTATTTCTGCATCCTCGCCGCTTGAGGATCATGCAATTGATAGAGTACATCTTAGGTTTCAGGCCAAACACTTCCTTTATGGGTAACGCCCTTACGACTGACATACCCCTTGACCTTTCTTGGAAGTGTATGGGCAGAAGAATTAGATCATCAGAGATACTAAAATCCATTATGGATTTTATGAGTGGAAAGCAATTAAAATTCAATAATGTCTTGGAAGTTAAGAGATGCATATGGCGGCCGAATCTGTGTCGCCGTAAATATAGAACATTCTCTGCGCCACAGCTTTCTGAATTATGTAGTAATAGAAGTCGGCATTCAACCTTAGAAAGCTCAAAATCAGTAACCAATGTAATTTGGTTGGTTGATGCAGATATTCTTCCTTCCTCAGACAACAAGACTCTATCGTTACTAAAGGTATATGAGTCTCTTGAATAATGGGTCTCGTAACCTGCGCCGTAGTGCTGGCTTGGAGGTTACAATGTCTGTCAATTATACTATATGTTGACTGGATCCATAAAGGTTCGACCAAATATACTGTTGAAATAACTTTATATAGGCTTTATGGATTTACTGCTGGCCTCGCGTCGTGCTGATGTTACTCTCCAAAACTCTTTAAGAAATGTGGATTAGGTAAACTGATGGGAGTATCGTGGATTTCACAATTTTACCTCCATTCCCAAGAAGCTGGCTTACGACATAGGTAGCGTGGTGAGGACACCATTCTGAGCGCAATGCGATCCAGCAAGCTTCGCGTCACCCTAGGAGTTGACATCCTGTTTTCGCCATAAATACCCCCTTGCGTATTTCCAGACAGGTGTTGCTCGCTATCTATGTCCCTGTGGTAGATGTATGAAACTCATCCATTGACCCCATACATCAGGCTCAATTAAGGTGTAAGTCGCAGCGAAACCAGTACCCCACGCTTCCATTCGTCCCATTTGCTATCCTTGGGTTCTTAACCACTCCCTTTCTTTCCTTCACCGATAATTTTTTAAAAATTTCTCTCAGGAAAGCAGCCTACACATTACTGTGGGGTCTGAATAGCTAATATCTAAATAGATAATGTGTGTTGATTAATACTCGTTCGAAGGGTTTAATCAGGATTAATGTGGTGGTTATTTAAAGCTGCCTGGATTTGGACTACTGTAGTAAAGCCTCCTCTTACATTGTCTCTTACAAGATATTAGGTCTGGATCAACTCGGCTGTTCTATTTTGGCTTCTGTTGATTTTAAAGCTGTCGAAAGCGTATCGGGGAGAGAGAGACATAATGTGTTATCTAATCCTTATGTTTCATGCAACCGCTTCGCCATTTCTGTAGAATGTCAGCAGCAAGCCTACATCTACTAGAAGGTATGCGCGCATGTGGTCTTTAAGTTTGACAACCCAGGGCATTCCACACTACTAACGCGCGTAGTATACTCCTCCTCTTGCACCGCGGCTTTTAAGCCCGCTTCTATAAAATCTTCAATGTCTAGAGTGACTGACGCTAATTTGTCAAAATCATTGACGAACTCGTAAAACATTGCTTTCACCGAGGAAGGCTCACGCGCTGGTGCGGGAAATGATTTATGAGCGCTCGGTGACGGTGGGAATTTGAAGACGTATGTTCTGCGCTGAGATGGGCCAGACTGCCATCAAGAAAAGGCTCGTCGAGAGGCATATATTGTCCTCAAAACGTAATCCGCTTTAGTAATTTACGTTAGTTTTCTTCTATGGAAACTCTGTCCAAGGTCAGCTTCTTTCAGTATCAAGGCTCATATCATAAGTCACGTGAAGAAAGGCAAATGTAGGAAGTTGACAGCGGTTACTGACACCCTAAAACCTAAAAAGGCAAGAAAGAATAGTATGAATTTTGTTTAGACGTAATAAGTTAAGGTTATAATGGAATGCCTTAATGATATGGGTATATTGAAAGAATAACTATATAAACAAGGTGGTATATGGTAAGTAGGTATACAAATTAGGCTCACGTTTTCTCGACAGTGAAAAGAAACGGAGGCAGGCACACACTGATAATTAACTTTAGTGCAAGGAACTCACACTACTCAATAGACTCGCTAACCAAACTATGAAAAGAATCAATATCGTATAGAATGAACGTTACTCTCACAATTATGACTGATGAACAGTGTTAGGAACACAGAAATAAAACGTCGTGCCTCTACTTTGGATAATAATGAAATAGACCGAGTCAGCAGAATTTTGGACAAGAAGAATATCCACAAATACCAAGATTAGTCAGCTGATGTAGTGGAAGGCGACGGCTTGTGATGCTGGGTTACGTGCACGGTCACGGGCGCGTCAGAAACCTCGGCCGCGGCCACAGCGGCGGTGAGAGGTGAGGATGGGCTGACATCGGAGGACTCGCCATGGAGGTAGAAAAACTGCTGACCCAGCAATTTGAGCGGCCGCTGTTGCGGGAGCCGGTACACTGCCGCCAGACGTATGATGGCCGCATCGTCCTTGCGACAGTAAGAGATGGGCGGCGGTGGCAGATAAGACGACTAGGGTGGGTAACCTCTTGAGAAGACGCCGAGCAAGAAACGGTAGTGGGAACAGCTTGCAGTCACCGGGAGATGGCCGGGTACCCTTGCTGACTGTTTGCCGGAAGAGGTTTGGGCCGATGCTCCCGGCAGCGGCGGTGGTGCCGCCAGCTGCGGAGCGAGGGGCATGCGGTGTCCCAAGGTCAGCGGGCGTGCCTCCTCCTTGCTGGTGTGAATACTTCCGCCGTATCGCGGAGTGGCTTGCAGTGTTCGTAGCAGTGCTGGCTTGAAGCGGGGAGCGGTTGTAGATTGTGGCCTCGCGTTCGGCTGCGTAGGCCGAAGGGTGTGCTCGAGGCTTGTAGGCTGGACGCCTGTAGAGTTGCTTGTAGCTGATGTGCTCGAGGCTTGTAGACTGGACGCCTGTAGAGTTGCCCGTAGCCTGTTGGCTTGTAGGCTGGACGCCTGTAGAGTTGCTGCTGGTGTGCTCGAGGCTTGGAGGCTGGACGCCTGTAGAGTTGCTTTGTAGCCGGCGCCTGGTGAGTTGCACGTAGGTGGCGACTTGTGAGATGCTTGTAGCTGGCGCCTTGTGAGTTGCACGTAGGTGGCGACTTGTGAGATGCTTGTAGCTGGCGCCTTGTGAGTTGCACGTAGGTGGCGACTTGAGATGCTTGTAGCTGGCGCCTTGTGAGTTGCACGTAGGTGGCGACGTGTGTTATGCTTGTAGCTGGCGCCTGGTGAGTTGCACGTAGGTGGCGACTTGTGAGATGCTTGTAGCTGGCGCCTTGTGAGTTGCACGTAGGTGGCGACTTGTGAGATGCTTGTAGCTGGCGCCTTGTGAGTTGCACGTAGGTGGCGACTTGTGAGATGCTTGTAGCTGGCGCCTTGTGAGTTGCGTAGGTGGCGACTTGTGAGATGCTTAGCTGGCGCCTGGTGCGTTGCCGCGGACGGCAGGTGCGTTGCCGCGGACGGCAGGTGCGTTGACTCCTTCTTCCCTGTACGCCTGTCCCCGAGTTTGTTGGTGAGTTCTCGTGGCTTGGAGGAGAACGAGGTAGCGAAGGCACAGGCGCGGGGTGACCGCTGCCAACCAAATGTAACGGGCTTGTCGGGGGGCGTTTAAAGGGTGTTGATTAAGACTTCAGCTTCCTTAAGGCGTATTATATTCGTAGCCTTTATGTACAAGAAGCGACGGAGCGAGAGCGACTGTCGTTGTGTGTCAGTCGGACTCTCGTGAAGGAGTGACGAGTTACAGGTTGGAAAATAATTGTTACAATCGGTCACGTATGTCAGGTGACCTCCACGCACCATCGGAGTGCGAAGTATACAAAACTGAGACAGTAAACACTGACGGACGACATTCCTAAAAGGTGGCGTGATCTATCTGTCGTGGGTTTTCCATTGACAATTGTATGCCTAATTCGTGGTGATATTAAATAATAATACATTGATATCCTACTATAACAGTGACGCCGCATCTCTCCCGCAGTAATTCTGTTTGCAAACTACAGAGCCCTGAATCCAAGATGCAGAAGGCGTCTCTGTGCTGATTGATAACGTGACTCTTGGATTCAGAGTCGTCAAGAATAGACTCAAAATCAAAAAAGGCAGTGTGCGATGGAGGGTATG
>NC_066577.1:2290970-2308470 GCF_024679095.1 Eriocheir sinensis
CGAGGGGGGTGAAGCTGCCCTGATCCACATGTTGGATTCTTTCACCGTATGCCCTTGTCTTCTGCTCGTTCCTGTGGTGGGCGGCTTGCAGGGGCAGCTCACGGTGACAGGCAGCCATCGGGTCGAATATGCGGATGTCCATGAACGCCGCTGTCCGCGCACCCAGAATCCGCGGGCACTTACATCAACCCGTGCCTCCTGTGAGGTATTGGCTGTCCTGTACCGAAGGTGTTCGCCGTCCAGGGGAAGCAGTGCCGGCTCGGTAGTGACGTCTTGGCATACCTCCCCAAGCATGCTGGCTGTCAGATCCCTCACTTCATCGTGTCGAATACAGACGAAGCCTCCTTTTTTACATGTCATGGTGTGGGTGACATCATTTGCTGATCCACATGCACAGAGATCAGGCAGTCCCTCAATCGGCCAGCCATATCTCAGAGCAATGGCGTCGACAAATTCTTGTTTGTTAAGGCTGAAGCCCTTTGCTCTGATTGGTAATGACGTTAGCCAGTTAGAGGCTCCTGCCTCCTGTGCTGTGTGTATTTTTCTACCCATTTCTGTGGACAGGTGGTGTGTAAGACGGTCCAGGTCGTCTTTTTGGGCCTGTTGCCTTTTTTCTGAGATTTTTCTTTTAATTTCTCTAATTTCTGTTTGGTCTATCTCGCCCTCTGCCTCCTGAGCGATGATCCTGTTGATGAGTGACCTGGTAAGGCTACTACTACTACTGCTACTACCACTACTACTACTGCTTCTTCTACCACCACTACTACTACTACTACTACTACTACTACTAGTACTAGTACTACTACTACTACTACTACTACTACTACTACTACTACTACTACTACTACTACTACTACTACTACTACTACTACTACTACTACTAATAATAATAATAATAATAATAATAATAATAATAATAATAATAATAATAATAATAACAACAACAACAACAACAGCAACAACAGCCCTTAAATAATACTAATAGCCCATTATTACTTAACCCTTCACTCAGTCTCGTAATGGTTCGTTCAGGCAATCAACATTTTTTCTAAGGGCGCGAGGCGATGCATAGCAATGAGCGGAGACGAAATTCTGTGATACATTTATTCATAGTGTTATAATTATGAAGGGATGGAGAGAGAGAGAGAGAGAGAGAGAGAGAGAGAGAGAGAGAGAGAGAGAGAGAGAGAGAGAGACCCCCACCCCCATCACCAAAAATAACAACAACAACAAAAATTACAACAACAAAAATAACAACAACAACCAGAACCTCTTCGCCCCCCTCCCTCCTCTGTATTTTAAGTGGTCGCGGTGTTGTGTTAGGAATTGACGTCTGAACGTGTGTGTGTGTGTGTGTGTGTGTGTGTGTGTGTGTGTGTGTGTGTGTGTGTGCTGGGAAGGAGGAGGAAGAGGGGAAAACATAGAAACATGGACGAGCAGGCAGCAGAAAGAATGTTGGGTCATTGCAAGGGTGCCTGCTTTCAGTGATTTAATCAATCCGCCTGTCACAGGAGTGACTAAAGCACCTGTGTACATACTCGTGGGTATTTTCAGTTCACTCCCGACACAGCAAAGTGACGATCTATGCGATTCTTAAGGAGGTGATTGTTTCCGCGCTAACTACTTCTGAAGGAAGGCTGTTGCAGTGGCGAATACCTATTCGAAAAATAACTCCTGCTGATATCCATATTGCATCGCTTGGCTTGAATTGTTTTACCGTTGTTTCTTGTTCTCGGGTTAGTTTGTAGCGTGAAGAGTTTGGAGTGATCGAAATTACTGAGCTTGTTCAGGTACTTGAAGACTTCTATTATGTCCTCCCAGCAATCGTCTCTTTTCCAACGTGAAGAGGTTGTCACTTAAGTCGTTTTTCGTAAGGTTGTGTCCTCAGTGATGGTATCATTTTCGTAGCGCGCCAACCTTTTCACACTGGGAAAATTGTATATTGCCGGGCGACATGATGCAAGTCTTCAAGTACCTGAACAAGATCAGTAACAAGGGGGAGGAGAGAAGGTACTCAGGGATAAAGGAAAAAAGTTCATAGATAATAACAACAAAATAAACCTCTCTCTCTCTCTCTCTCTCTCTCTCTCTCTCATCCATTATCCATCTAATTCCTTCTTTTCCTTCCTTCCCTCCTCCTCCTCCTCCTCCTCCTCCTCCTCCTCCTCCTCCTCCTCCTCCTTTCCGGTAAGAGTATCCTATAAATCTGCCAACGAGAGAGAGAGAGAGAGAGAGAGAGAGAGAGAGAGAGAGAGAGAGAGAGAGAGAGAGAGAGAGAGAGAGAGAGAGAGAGAGAGAGAGAGAGAGAGAGAGAGAGAGAGAGAGAGAGAGAGAGATCTTTAATTTCCAAGTCCGTTTGAGCATCGAAGGAAGTCCATTTGGCCAGCTGTGTGTGTGTGTGTGTGTGTGTGTGTGTGTGTGTGTGTGTGTGTGTGTGTGTGTGTTTGAGTGAAGGCAACAGGTAGTGGAAGCATCTTAAAGAGGAGGAAGAGGAGGAGGAGGAGGAGGAGGCGGAGGAGGAGGTTGTGGTGACTAATTGCTTGTTGTGGAGAGAGGAACGGAAGGGAAGGGAAGGGGAAGGAAGGGAAGGGAGAAATAAGGGAAAAGAATGGGATAGAACGGAAGGAGGGAGGGAAAGGACGGAAGGATAGGAAGGAGATGAAATGGTAGTGAAGGGAAGGGAGGGGAAGGGAAAGGAATGTAGGGAAGGGAGGAGAAGAAAGGAAAGGAAGATAAGGAACAGAAAGGGAGGGGAAGGGAAGGGAGGAGAAGAAAGGAAAGGAAGATAAGGAACAGGAAGGGAGGGAAGGAAGGGGGGAAGCGTAGGGAGGGGAAGGGAAAGGAAGGAAGGGAAGATAAGGAACAGGAAAGGAGGGAAGGGAAGGAAGGGGAGGGAAGGGAGGAAGGGGAAAGGAAGGAAGGGAAGGGAGGGTAGGAAGGAAGGAAGGAAGGGAGGGAGGAAAGGAAGGAAGGAAGATAAGGAACAGGAAGAAAAGGGAAGGGAAGGAAGGAGGGGAGGGAAAGGAAGGAAGGAAGATAAGGAACAGGAAGGGAGGGAAGGGAAGGAAGGAAGGGAGGAGGGAGGGAAAGGAAGGAAGGAAGGAAGATAAGGAACAGGAAGAGAGGGATGGGAAGGGAAGGGAAGGAAGGGAGGAGGGGAGGGAAAGGAAGGAAGGAAGATAAGGAACAGGAAGAGAGGGGATGGGAAGGAAGGAAGGGAAGGGAGGGAGGGAAAGGAAGGAAGGGAAGGAGGGAGGGGAAGGGAAGGGAAGGGAAGGGAAGGGAGGGGAGGGGAAAGGAAGGAAGGAAGATAAGGAACAGGAAGAGAGGGGAAGGGAAGGGAAGGGAAGGGAAGGGAGGGGAAAGGAAGGAAGGGACGAGAAGGAACAGGAAGGGAGGGGAAGGGAAGGGAAGGAAGGGGAGGGGAAAGGAAGGAAGGGAAGATAAGGAACAGAAAGGGAGGGGAAGGGAAGGGAAGGGAAGGGAAGGGAGGGGAGGAGAAGAAAGGACGGGAAGATAAGGAACAGGAAGGGAGGGGAAGGGAAGGGAAGGAAGGGGAGGGGAAAGGAAGGAAGGGAAGATAAGGAACAGAAAGGGAGGGGAAGGGAAGGGAAGGGAAGGGACGGAGGAGGAGAAGAAAGGAAGGAAGATAAGGAACAGGAAGGGAGGGAAGGAAGGGAAGGAAGGGAGGGAAAGGAAGGAAGCAAGCGAAGGAACAGGAAGCGAGGGGATGGGAAGGAAAGGGAAGGAAGTGAGGGGAGGGGAGGGAAAGGAAGGAAAAGAAGATAAGGAACAGGAAGAGGGGAAGGGAAGGGAAAGGAAGGGAGGGGATGGGAGGGGAAAGGAAGGAAAGGAAGATAAAGAACAGGAAGGAGGGAAGGGAAGGGAAGACAAGGGAGGGGAGGGGAAAGGAAGGAAGGGAAGGGAGAAGGGAAGGAGAGGAGGAGGAGGAAAGGAAGGGAGAGGAAAGGACGGGAAGGGATATGAAGGAAAGGAAAAATACGGTATATAAAGGGAGGAGGAGGAGGAGGAGGAGGAGGAGGGAAGGGAAGGGGAGATGAAGAAAGAGAAGGAAGGGAATGAAATGGAAGGGAGAGAAAAGAAGATAGATGAATTCGGGGTCCTTGTTTCTTTACTAAATGGATACCACCTTTATTTATACATTTGCTTACCATGGAAACCCAAAAGCGTACAATGAAGGTTACTGACTGATCACTTCCTTGGCAACGAGTGATGTGTCGCAAGGAGAAGATAACAGATAAGCTACACACACAAGCACAAACACTCAAATTTGATAAGGCTTTCGTAAGAGTTAGGGATTTCCAGGGATAGTGATATGATCCTGGTGGTAGTTTGACCCTTCTACTGTACCATGACCCTAATAAGTCGCTCATTAGATCGCGATTGATCTCCTTTTCGGACTTTGGAAATAGCTGATGTGAGAGGCGGAGGCGTCTGGCCTAAATAGGGGGTAGACTAAAATTCCAAATGCTAAATCATTCATGTTGTTTTGTAGGGTTGCGTGCGCGAGAGAGGGTAACTGTAGTGTGTGTGTGTGTGTGTGTGTGTGTGTGTGTGTGTGCAAGTAATTTTAGAGGGAGAGCGAACAATTCCTTACATATTCATAACTCACTTTCCTCCTCCTCCTCCTCCTCTTCCTCCTCCTCCTCCTCCTCCTCCTCCTCTTCTTCCTTCTCCTCCTCCTCCGTCTCCTATATTTCCTCCTCTTCTCCTCTTCCTCTCCTTCATTCTTCCTGGTATTTCTTCTTCCTTCATTTACTCACTTTCTTTTTCCTCTTTATCTCCTCTTTACTTCCTCTTCCTTCTCCTCCTCCTTTTCCTTTTTTTTTTTTTTAATATTTGTCGCCACCTCAAGGTTGGTGACACGAGCTATAAATTTGGAGACCGTCAGGGTCAAGCGCAGAGACACGCCACTCATCGTCGACAGACCAACTTGGTCGGGTCGGCGGATGTCAGCCTAGAGAGTCGGTCTGTCGGCACCCTGCTACGGGTCGCCTCTGGCAAAGGTCCGTGCTGCCTCGTATAGGGAGGGAGCAATCTTTGAAGGAGGGTCAAGCGCGTACGTCCCTCCGAGGAGGGACCACAGACTCATGAAAGGGAGGGGAGGGTGCTGACAGACCGCCTCAATCGGCTGGCGTCAGTCTACCCGACCAGGTCGGTCTGTCGGCGAGGAGTTGCGTGTTTCGACCACTCCTTTTCCTGTTTCCCATCCCCCTCCTCTTCCTCTTCCTCTTTCTCTTTCTCTTTTTCCTCTTTGTTTAATCATATTCCTGTCTTCTCTAATTCATCACCTTTCTTTTTTTTCTTCTTCTATGTTTTCCTAATCTTCCTCTTCTTCCTCTTCCTCCTCCTCTCCTTGCTTTTCTTTATCATATAGTTAATTCTTTTCCACTTTCTTTACCTCCTCCTCCTCCTCCTCCTCCTTCTCTGAGTCGACTGAGTTACAATAGGACGCTCATACATACAAAATACACCCAGGAGGAGGAAGACGAGGAGGAGGGCGAGGAGGAGGAGGAAGAGGAGGAGGAAGAAGACGAGGAGGAGGAGGAGGAGGAAGAGGAGGAGGAGGAAGACGCAATTCTGATTTTTTTTTTTTGCTCTCTCGTCTTAAAAATTGGTTTTGTCTTTATCCTGGTTGAGAGAGAGAGAGAGAGAGAGAGAGAGAGAGAGAGAGAGAGAGAGAGAGAGAGAGAGAGAGAGAATTTATGTATGTACGTATAGAGACCAATTCACAATAAAGTTTTAATGGAAAATATCTCTTAAGTGTGTGTGTGTGTGTGTGTGTGTGTGTGTGTTTATGTCCAATATTTCGAAGTCTAACAAAGGTATTCTCTCTCTCTCTCTCTCTCTCTCTCTCTCTCTCTCTCTCTCTCTCAGAAGAAGAAGAAGAAGAAGAAGAAGAAGAAGAAAAAGAATAAAACATTGCCGCCTACTGTAAATCTAATCCCAAGTCTTTCTTCAATTAAATAAATAACAGAATTAGTATATTTTTTCCCTTGGTATTCAACACTGACAGTATCTCCTTCCCTTCAACTTCCTTCAACTTGATATTTACCAAAGTTGAAATGCGAAGTCTTGGTAGCACTTGTTTTAATATAGGCTAATATCACACACCACCTAGCCTACTATAAGTTGGTCTGAGTATCTATGTAAATCTATGTAGCTGTAGCTGAAGGAGTCTGAAGTTGGTCTGAGAATCTATGTAAATCTATGTAGATCTATCTCATATCACAATCTCTCTCTCTCTACTACTACTATTACTATTACTACTACTATTACCACCACTGCAACTATAATTCTACTACTACCACTACCACTACTACCACCACCACCACTAAAACTCCTCCTACCACCACTCCGCATGCGCGTGTATTGGTAAACAAACCCTCGCGTCTGATAAATTCGTATCTTATCTTTCCAAGACTAAACAAAGTGACGTAGAGGGCAATGGATATGTGTGCCGTGTACACGAAACCCCGGGAAGATAAGGACATGGCGATAGTTCAGGTAAGATAGCGATAAAAGGCAAAAAATGGCTGTTATCTCTAATGTTTGGGACCTTTGAGCTGTGGTTTGGTGGGCGGGTGTCTTGGGGGAGAAGGAGAGCGAGCTCATTGCCAGAAATTGAGTTTGCGGCGATAACTAATGACGTGATATTTGCAACTATACTATAATCTGGTTTTGAAGTGAGTCTTATATCTACGAGTGAATGTATGAGGGATTTTAAATGAGGCAGTCTCCCCTGTAGCCCACTGCCTGAAAATGAGTTTGTGGCGATAACTAATGACGTGGTGATTACTACTATCCTAAACTCGGGTTGAGAAGTGAGTCTTATATCTACGAGTGAATGTATACGATGGATTCTAAACGAGACAGTCCACCCTTCGTCCTCATATAAACACAACCCATTTTCTGTGATCTCCGAGGGTGCCAACTAGTAATAACGATGCCAAGCAGTAAACGTTAAGTAGGGGGCGTACACTAAAGCTGCGCGTGGCCTTGGTGCTAATCTCCGTCGTATTGGCCCTTGAGACTATGGTGGCCAGTGTGACATCCGGGTTACCACAGTTTACCTCCCCCATGTTTCCCAGTTGCCCATTTTCGACCAGCCCGAGAGGGAGGATGAACAGCTGGGTGGTTTGTGTGCCGACTGTATAGAGTAGTTGTAGTAGTAGTAGTAGTAGTAGTAGTAGTAGTAGTAG
This sequence comes from Eriocheir sinensis, assembly GCF_024679095.1. NCBI lineage: Eukaryota > Metazoa > Arthropoda > Malacostraca > Decapoda > Varunidae > Eriocheir > Eriocheir sinensis. The sequence goes on from NC_066577.1 coordinate 2,298,194, forward strand.
TAAGTAATTTAGTGACTGAGAAGAGGAAAAGAGCAAGTATGGAAGAAAAGATAGAAAAAGAGAGAGAGGAAAGAAAAGAAGCCGACGGAGAGAAATAAAATGAGGAAAAAAAAAGAATGATGAAAAGATTTACTGAAAAACGAGAGAGAGAGAGAGAGAGAGAGAGAGAGAGAGAGAGAGAGAGAGCTTAGATTAATAAGGTTACGTTTGTCATTCTCTCGGGAAATTTGAAAAGAACTGAGTGAAGTTGCCGGTGGTGGTGGTGGTGGTGGTGGTAGTAGTAGTAGTAGTAGTAGTAGTAGTAGTGGTGGTGGTAGTAGTAGTGGTAGTGGTGGTAGTGATGATGGTGATGATGGAGATGTTGGTGGTAGTTTATCTACACTCTCTAGAAAGGCGAAGGTTGCGAGGAGACTTGATCGAGGTCTATAAATGGATGAAGGGATTTAATAAAAGGGATGTCAATAAGATTTTGATAGTAAAAGAGCCAGATAGGACGCGTGGCAATTGTTTTAAGTTAGAAAAATTCAGATTTAACAAAGACATAGGCAAGAATTGATTCACCAATAGAGTGGTGGACGAATGGAACAGGCTTGGGAGCCATGTTGTAGGTGCCAATACCATGGATACATTCAAGAAGAGGTTAGATAAAGCCATGGATGGTGAGGTAAGGTGGAGTTGAGTGTACTGGAGCTGCCTTGTATAGGTCGACCGGCCTCTTGCAGACTCCTTACGTTCTTATGTTCTTATGTTCTCTCTCTCTCTCTCTCTCTCTCTCTCTCTCTCTCTCTTACTAAGGTATGTATGTATGTATGTATGTATGTATGTATATATGTGAAGGAAACAAAGGCTAAAGCAGTTGTATTTTACTTAATTTTATTGCTCTGAACTTTCGATTGAGAGAGAGAGAGAGAGAGAGAGAGAGAGAGAGAGAGAGAGAGAGAGAGAGAGAGAGATTCACTCTTTCAAGATTCGCTTCCTCCCTATATTCATAAAAAAAGCAAAAAAACATTAACTCTTGTACGGTGAGGGCCCATTAAGCGGTTAGTCGATAAGGAGACATTAATTGCACGAGCCGAGAGTTTTGACGCTATATTATCACTGCCCTGCGTCGACGAGTAAAAAATAACTCCCGGGGTAAGATTCCCAGCCAGAATTATAGGTCGGCACTCTCATATACTTCCTCTCCTCACACCAACTGTTCCCAAAGGCCAAGAAGGAGATTACTCGGGTGTTAATGAGTGCTTCTTTACAGTATCGGTACAGAAGAAGGGTTAAACTACTACCAGGGTCATTAAACTACCCTTGGATATGCCCACACCTCCTACTATGTGTTTCAGGCGCTATGAAAACAGTTTTTCGAATATAACATTTTAACAAGGCATCGGACAAGGATGGTATTTTGGAAGATGATGATTAAGACCCTGACCTAATTGGCAAAAATAGGCTTAGGTGCCAAATGTGGATGATTACGGCACTTGTAGGAGTAACTTTAAGGTAAACTGCACTAAATTATACAGGCACGGGTAGCGAGGCTAGGTGCCTCTCGTTCGTGACGTCCATGTGACGTGTAACTATGACGTAGTAGTCATCATCTCAACCGGCAATTCTCTCTCTCTCTCTCTCTCACACACACACACATACACACAGTAAAAATAGTTCAGCCACTGCACTATGTTATATACTTACAGCATGTTGTACCAAAGACCGTATTTTCCATGCAAAGGATAAGTAATTTCCTGCGAGTAAAACTTTTTCGCAAATATATAATAATTTCAAATGAGCATCATCCCTATGTATAGGGCTGAACTAGTGTGTGTGTGTGCGTGTATGTGTGAGAGAGAGAGAGAGAGAGAGAGAGAGAGAGAGAGAGAGATTTACATAGATTCTTAAACCTAAGTGATTTTACATTAATCAGAAGGCTCCAAAACATTGCATTTCTACTCTTGTTGAGTAGAGAGAGAGAGAGAGAGGACAGAGAGAACTACCAGTTGAGTCAGTGATTACTGCTACTTCATAGTAAAACGTCACATTGACGTCACGCCTTCAACGAGAGGCGGTGCGTACATGATGACGGCACGTAGCCTCGCTACCCGTGCCTGTATATTTTAGTGAAGTTTACCTTGAAGTTACTCTTACAAGTGCCGTAATCATTCACATTTGGCACCTAAGCCTATTTTTGCCAATTAGGTTGGGGTCTTAATCATCGTCTTTCAAAATACCATCCTTGTCCGACGCTTTGTTAAAATGTTATATTCGAAAAACTGTGTTTCATAGCGCCTGAAACACATAGTAGGAAAGCCTTGTCAAGTATGTGTCCTTCAGCGCCGAAATCTTTGTGAATGGGGTCGTGAATCAGAGGGTACAGTTCTCAGACCCTTTCACGTCACACACCAACTGTTGATAAAGGCTGATAAGAAGATTGATCTGATTTTAATGAGTGTTTCCTTACAATCACGGTACAGAAGAAGGGTTAAACTACTACCAGGGTCATTAAACTACCCTTGGAAATGCCCACAACCCCTACGAAAGCCTTGTTAAATGTGTGAGCTTGGTCGCCGAGGTGTTTAAAGATGTGGTAGTTACTCATCGCAGTTGTCGTGTGTTATCTCCCTTATCAGCATCGGGAAGTATAGTAAATTGTTCGAGACATGTCTGTTTATCTATCTATGACCTTGGTAGGGTATCAGTGTAGCTTTTGTCCTTGTTATCAGTTTCGCAATGAGTCTTCCCTCATTATCCCTTGTTCAGTCCCCATCGGCATCTCGCCTCTTATAGGAATTTTTTTTATCCGTCAGTTCTCGTTACTGTATTACCTGTTCATTTACCTGCGTATTAATGAGTTTTCTTTGTCTTTTTTTGTTTTGCTTTGGTCAGTGAATTTCATCGTGTTGTTTGTTTGTTTATTATGTTTTTTTTTTCACTTACTAATTCCTTAAACTTTTTTTGTCTTGATCAGTAAAATTTTTTGTCTTTCTTTTTTCCTTTTTTTCTTTTTTTTCCTTTCTTTCTTTACGTATTAACTCCTACCACCATCACTACTACTACTACTACTACTACTACTACTACTACTACTACTACTACTACTACTACTACTATTAGCCTACTACTACTACTACTACTACTACTACTACTACTACTACTACTACTACTACTTCTGGAGGGAGAGAGGGAAGGGAGAGGGAAGGAAATTAAAAGAGGGAGAGAGAGTTAAGACGAAGTGGAGGGAAAAAGGGAGGGAGGTAGAGGAGGGGAGGGAAGATCTTTCTCCCTCCCTCCTTCCCTCCCCTCCTCTCCCTTCCTTCCTTCCTACCTCCCTACCTCCCTCAATACTTATCTATCTATGCATCTTTCTATATGTGTATCTATCTACCTTCCTCCCTCCCTCTCTATCTCTCTCCCACCTTTCCTCCCTTCCTCTCCCTCCCTGCTCACCTGTCTGTCTGCCTGTCTGTCTCTCTGGGTCGCTAATTAACCCGTAAATTAATCTGCAGTAATGACTGATGGGCCAATGATTGTTGTATTAAATGATTGTGGCGGCCCGGACTTGATTGCGGGGTGATTAGTGTTATTATTAAGGGTATTATTAGTGTTAGTGTTAGTGTTAGTGCTGCTGTTGTTGTTGTTGTTGTGGTGGTGGTGGTTGTTGTTGTTGTTGTTGTTGTTGTTGTTGTTGTTGCTGTTTTCTATTCCATATTTCGTGTTGTAGTCCTTATCTTCCTTTTCTTCTTCTTCTTCTTTTCTTTTTTTTTTTTTTTTTTTTTTTTTCCTTCTTTCCTTTCGTAAGTTGATTTAGTGATTTGATGGTAGTGTTGTTGTTGGTAGCAGTAGTAGTAGTAGTAGTTGTAGTTGTAGTAGTAGTATTTTTCCTGTCCTCCTTTATTTCTCCTCCTTCTTCATCTTCCTCCTCCTCCTCCTGCTCCTCCTCCTCCTCCTAATAATACCCAAAAAGGACGAAATTAGGGCGTATATTGCAACTGAGAAACCAGATGTGGTAGCCATCACAGAGACTTGGGCCAACTCTGCACATCTAGTATCTGAACTGTCATTTCCCGGGTACGAAAGCTTCCAAAAAAATCGAATGCACAAGAAAGGAGGAGGAGTAATTTGCTACGTAAAAAGTACGCTCCCTGCCATAAAAATAGACAAACAGGACGCAGAGAATTACGACTCCGTCTATGTGGAAATAACTGCGAATAATAAGAAACTAACACTTGCGACCGTATACAGGCCTCCAAAACAACAGGCAGCCGACGACACTGCCCTGTACGAAGAGCTTCACTCTTTAACACAAAGTAAACAAGCAATAATAATTGGAGACTTTAATTGCCCTAACATTGACTGGGGACAATTGACTGGAGATCAAGAGGGTAACAGGCTTATAGAAATGGTGGAGGATTCGTTCCTCACTCAAGTTGTAACTCAACCAACAAGAGAAAACAATCTGCTGGATCTGGTATTAGTAAGCGACCACGACCTCATTCGCGACTGTGAAGTTGGTGAAAAAATTAACGGTTGCGATCACCACTTAATCCGTTTCAATGTCAACATAAGTCACAAACTCGTAGACAATCCGTCAGTGATACCAGACTACAAAAAAGCTAATTTCAACCTAGCCCGTGAGCTGCTTCCCTCTGCGACCTGGGACCAACTTCACCTAACCGACAATACAATCGACAACGTGTGGAACAACTTCAAAGATAAGCTTTTGGGAGTAGAAAAGGCTACAGTGCCGACGAAACCCAGGCGAGTAAATGGTGCCGTAGATCCACCGTGGATGACCAGAGAAATAAAAAGGGCGGTAAACTTAAAAAAAAGGAATTATAACCTAATGAAAGAGAATGACACGGCCGAAGCCCGTACTCAGTACCACAACAGCCTCAGAGCTTGTCGCACCCTTATTCGGAGTAGTAAACGCAACTACGAAAACAAATAGCGCGTGACATCAAGACAAACTCAAAAAAATTCTTCACATACATCAGATCGAAAAAGAAAGTAAAATCCAATATTGGTCCCCTGACAGACGAGACTGGAGCTGCAACTCAGGACAGTAAACAGATGGCCAGAATCCTCAACAGTAACTTCGCATCCGTATTCACAGTCGAGAACATCGAAACCATTCCCGAGAACCCTGACCCTCCGAGGGAATCACGCCCTGAAAATTGACTCAATATGCGAACAATAAGTGAAAGAGTATTTGGATAAACTCGACACTAACAAGTCAACAGGACCTGACGGTTTGTCCCGCGGTTATTAAAGAGCTTAAACAACATATACTTCAGGCACTCACTAAGATATTCAACCTGTCTGTTCAATTGAATATGGTCCCGGAAGACTGGAAGATGGCGAACTTAACACCGATTTTAAAAAAGGAGACAAAAGCGTTGCATTAAACTACAGGCCCATAAGTTTGACATCAGTGGCAGGAAAAATACTCGAAAAGATTATTAGAGACAAACTTGTTAAGTTTCTAGAAGACAATAATGTAATCTCCGACACCCAGCATGGCTTCAGAAACAAGCGCTCCTGCCTAACGAATTTATTAGACTTCTTCCAAGGTATATATAAGAACTGGGATGCCCACATCCCCAGTGATGTTATATACCTGGACTTTCAGAAAGCCTTCGACAAGGTACCGCACGAGCGACTCCTTAAGAAACTGCACTCGGCAGGCATTGGAGCCAATCTGATCGCGTGGATAAGAGATTGGCTCACCGACAGAAAACAACGAGTACTACTCAACGGACAGCCTTCCGATTGGCTTCCAGTCACTAGTGGAGTGCCTCAAGGGTCAGTGCTGGGACCCATTCTCTTCATCATATATATCAATGACCTAGAATCAGGACTGAAATCCATAATATCGAAATTTGCTGATGACACCAAGGTGGGTTGAAAGGCACTCACAAAGACCGACTGCGAAAATCATTCAGAAAGAAAAATGGCAAATGTCCTTTAATGTTGACAAATGCAAAGTCATGCACATTGCGTCACAAAATAGTAACCACACATACATCATGAATGGGAAACCTCTGCAAGCGATGCAGGAGGAAAAGGATCTTGGAGTCACTATCAGCAGTGACCTGAAACACGCGAATCACTGTAAAAAAGCATACAACAAAGCCAACACTATGCTCGGGTTCATAGCGAGGAACTTCGAGTGTAAAACGCCAGACGTGATGCTATCCTTGTATAATTCCATGGTAAGACCGCACCTCGAGTATGCAGTACAGTTCTGGTCTCCTAATTACAGAAAGGACATTGATTTACTGGAAAGGATTCAACGACGCGCCACGAAAATGATACCAACCTTAAGGGCTCAACCGTACGAGGAACGACTCAAGCGACTCAATCTCTTTACATTGGAGAAAAGACGCCTACGAGGAGATATGATTCAAGTCTTCAAGTATCTAAAAAAATTCAATAACGTCGATTACTCCAATTTCTTTGAATTGCAAACCAACCTAAGAACTAGAAATAACGGTTTACCCATTCAGTCTAGTCGATGTAACACAGACATCGGAAGGAGTTTCTTTTCAAACCGAGTCATCCGTCACTGGAACAATCTTCCTTCAGAAGTAGTAAATGCGAATACTATCAACTCCTTCAAATATAGAATCGACCGTCACTTCGCTGCGTCGGGAGTAAACTGAATATTGAGTTGCTTTCATCTGCTCCTCAATATCGAGGCGCTTTCATCTGCTCCTCAATGTCGAGGTGCTTTCATCTGCTCCCCAGGCCCCAGGCTGTCGAGCAGATTAAATCACCAAAGCGGGCAACCTCGTAATGAGCCAATAGGCTTTCTGTTGCCTGCGTTTCCATGTTTCCATGTTTCCATGTTTCCTCCTCCTCCTCCTCCTCCCGGAACCTTCTACTATAAAAATTCTACAGCTTTCTGCCTCTCCTTAATACACACACACACACACACACACACACACACACACACACACACACACAAATATTCATACCAGATCCTCCTTGTCCTTCTTCTATTCCTCTTTCCTCCTCCTCTTCCTCCTCCTCCTCCTCCTCCTTCTCCTCTTCCTCCTCCTCCTCTTCTTCCTCCTCCTCTTCCTCCACCTCTTTTACCTTCACGAGGAAAGAGTCGAACCGAGTGAATCTCGAATGGAAGAGGAAGAGGAGGAGGAGGAGGAGGAGGAGGAGGAGGAGGAGGAGGGAGTAAAAGAGTACGCGAAATACTAGAAACGGACCAGTTGAAGGGGAGAGAGAGAGAGAGAGAGAGAGAGAGAGAGAGAGAGAGAGAGAGAGAGAGAGAGAGAGAGAATCACACAAGAATTTAAACGTCTGATTATCCCTCGATATTCCTGCCACACTCTCTCTCTCTCTCTCTCAGAAATCTATATAGGAAAGTGGAAAACCTCACCATACCCCCAAAAGTAGTAGTAGTAGTAGTAGTAGTAGTAGTAGTAGTAGTAGTCCCTTCCACGCCTAACTTTTGTAGATTTTTTTGTTTATTCTTTCTTGATTGAGCACGTGAGAGAAATTTCATCTCAATCTCTCTCTCTCTCTCTCTCTCTCTCTCCTCTTTCATTTTATCCGTTTTCTAATTTTCTTCTCCTCCCTTCTCTTTCCTCCTCCTCCTCCTCCTCCTCCTCCGCCTCCTCCTGCTCCTCCTCCTCCTCCTGCTCCTCCTGCTTTTAATTATCTTTCTCAAATTCTTTCACCACCTCTTTTTCTCTTCATTTTACCTCCTCCTCCTCCTCCTCCTTCTCCTCCTATTCCTCCTTCATTTCACTGCTGCCAAAATTACAAGGGAGAAGAAAAATTACAGAGAGAGAGAGAGAGAGAGAGAGAGAGAGAGAGAGAGAGAGAGAGAGAGATCATGTTCTTGTCACACTCTAAAAGAACAAACTCGATGATGGAACGAAGCAATTTATTTCTCTCTCTCTCTCTCTCTCTCTCTCTTTAACACATGTTTAGTACATTAGTACATGACAGTATTTTTTTTTCTGAAGCTAAAGTTCCCCCGTCCGGTGGGGAGCTGTTTGAAAGCCTCTACCAAGAATACATTTCTATTTTATACAATTATTTACAAGTTTTTACAATTATTTGCAAGCGTTTACATTTACGCTTTTTCGGTGGGTGTAGGTGTAGCCACCTGTGGGACGCAACCTTCATCTGCTGAGTGGACAGTTGTGTCACGTCCACATCAGCAGTGAGGTTGTTCCACCACACCACCGCTGCGATGGAGAAGGCACGTTGGTGGGTGCTGGAGCGGGCCATTGACACTGCCAGGAGGGAGGCGTTGCTCAGCACCGTTCTCGTGCTGCGCTCAGACCTCCTCCAGGTAGCCCTCAGGTCCGTCAGGTGGGGCACTAGGCCCACTTGTGCCTTGTGTAGCACCGTCAGGGCAGCGACGCGGCGACGGTGCTCCAGGCTGGTTTGTGGCTGCTCCTGCCCGTCCCTCTTGTTGTTGTTGTTGTTGTTGTTGTTGTTGTTGTTGTTGTTGTTGCTGCTGTTGTCGTAGTCGCTGTCTCTCCCACTGTCTCGGTCGGTGGTGTTGGGTGCCGCTGATGAGGCGTTCCGCCCTCCTCTGCACCTTGTCCAACAGGTTGTGGCAGCGGGCGCTGGCCATCCAGGTGAGCGGTGCATACTCCATCACTGGACGGACTTGTGCTTCGTAGAGGGTGTTCAGGCCTTCAGCGTCAAGGAGATTCTTCATGCGGCGCAGGAGGGTCACCTTCTGGGAGGCTTTTTGCGCCGTCCTTTCAAGGTGACGGTCGAAGCGTACCTGAGAGTCTATCTCCACGCCCAGGATGTCGACGCTGGACTGCAGAGGGATGGTGTCGTTCCCGAATCTCAGTCTGCCGTGGAGCTGCCTCGCGTCCTCCCGAGAACGTGATATTACCATGGCCTGGGTTTTGTCGGGGGCAAACCTGACTTGCCTCCTCTTTCCCCAGGCCATTATGTCTGCCAACTGTCTGTTGACGGCCTCTATCACGTCCTGGGTTTCCTCTCTCTTGTATGTTCTGGAGAGGGTGCAGTCGTCGGCGTAGGCGCTTGCTGCCGGGATAGTGTGTAGGAGGTCGTTAAAGTATATGTTCCACAGAATAGGTCCGAGGACGGACCCCTGTGGAACGGAGGCCTCCACCGGGAAGCTGGTCGAGGTGCTTCCGTTGACTGCTACGCGGAGGCTCCTGCCTGACAGGTAGTTAGAAAGCAGGTGCAGCAGGTCCCCCGTGATGCCTAGTTGCTGTAGCTTCGCCGTCAGACCGCGGTGCTAAACGGAGTCGAACGCGCCAGCTATGTCCAGGGCAATCACGAGAGAGGGGTGGCCTTCATCAAGGACGTCATGCCAGGACTTTGAGAGGAGGAGGAGGAGGTCTGAGGTAGAGCGGCCCTTCCGAAAGCCAAACTGCTTCGGTGACCGCAGGTGGTTCTCCTCGAGGAAGGATGTCAGTTGCTCTCCGATGATCCTCTCAAATATTTTACTTATGATTGGCCTGTAATTGCCTGGCTCAGACCTAGATTTTTTTTTGTGTACGGGTGTGATTTTGGCCTCCTTCCACTGTGCAGGCCATACCCCGCTCTGCAGGCATCGCCGGAAGATCTGGGCGAGGGGGCTGGTGAGCTCATCGGAGCATCGCCACAATAGGTGAGGATTCACGCTGTCAGGGCCTGGCGCCTTTCCGGTGTTGACACCCCTCAGATGTCTCCTGACAGCGTCCTCAGAGATTAGCACACTCTCTAGTCTTGAGGCGATGAGTTGGGGGAGGGTGGGCGGCTGCCTGTCTGGTTCCTGGGTTGTCATCTTTTGACTGAAGTGACAGGCCAGCAGGTCAGCCTTTTCCCGGCTGGTGATGGACAGGTCTCTGTCAGGTTTCCTCAGGGGCGGGATACGTTCCTGGGGGGTAAGGCCTTGCTGTTCCTTCACCAGCCCCCACCACTGTTTCGGGTCGGTTTGGTTTGAGGACAGCTTTCTCCTCCTGTCGGCATCCCACCTTGTTTTTGCCCACTTTGCTGTCCTCGTCATATTTTTGCAGGCTCGTCTGTGTTGGGCCTTATTTTCCTGTGTGGGGTGTCTTTTGTATCGTATCCAGGCATTGTGTTTCCTTTCGGCTGCAACACGGCACCTGTACCCGAACCAGGGCTGGTCTTTTGGGCTGGTTGAGTAGGTGCGGTGGGGGACGTGTTGCTGCTGGACGGTGTTGAGGACAGTGGTGAGGGCGGAGACGTCATGCTGTGGGTCACCGTTTAGGACTGTGCCCCATGCAGTCGCTGCCAGGGCCTGCCTTGCAGCCGTCCAGTCCGCACGGTCCCAT